>NW_003307612.1:13335-27482 GCF_000143455.1 Volvox carteri f. nagariensis
GGTCGGGGGGGGGGGGGAAACGGGGGAAGGGAGAAAGGTCGACAGAGAAGCGCAGGCCGGCCGGGTACATAACAAACCCAAATATTGTACTATATAATGTTATAACCCAAAATCCCCGGCTTGGAAACACACATAGGCACACACATACATAGCAATAATGACCCCCGGGAATACACACCTGCCACCGCTTCACGTCCTCAATGTCGTACTTGAGATTTTCCAGCGTCACCTGCATGTCATACAGGTACACATGTACGGCGATCCACGTCGTACATTTGCCCTGTACCGCTGGCCTACCACAGTAACATCCGCCACACATTCAGGTTCTGTGGGGCATCCTGTCGTGTCATGTGTCGTGTCAAGGCAGCTGGCAGACTGTTAACTTCTCTCCACAGCCCGCCCTTCCTCGCCCTTTTTCCCCATCCCCCATTCCCCTCCATATTCCCCTCCCAATTCCCCTCCATTCCCCTCCCCTCCCCTGCTGCCCAGAACGACAGCTCCTCGCCTTTTTAAACAACCCCCCTACCCCAGCTACTCCCCCACCAACCCTAAGATCTCATTGAAGTCTCTAACCATAACCATAATCCGAAGCTTTCTCTGAACCCCCCCCAAAAAACACGCATGTACACACGGACACATACACATACACACACGCATTCCCCTCGCCCCAAGGCCCCCTCAGCCACCTCCCACCTCCCGCAGCGGGGGCAGTGGCGCATCCCAGCCCGCGCTGATGTGTTTGTCCGCGTCACCGATGTGCCCAATACGGAATCCGTACTTGGTGATCATGTCGTACAACATGGCTGGGTGGGCCAGCATGTGGTCCCATTTGAAATGCCGCTCGGGGGCCCCTGCGGGCGTTACGTCGGGAGCACGCGCGTGTATGTATGTGTGTATGTGTATTCAGGGGGGAGGGAGAGGGGGCCCCAGTAACTACTACCACCAACAACTACAACCACCAACTACAACCACCAACTACAACCACCAACTACAACCACCAACTACCACTCGTAAACCCACCTGGCGAATACTCCATGATGACGTTCTCCACCAGGTAGCCCCGCAGCAGCCCCGCGGCCCCCTGCATCACGGACCACTCCCACCCCTCCACATCAACCTGCGGGGGCGGCGCGGGGGCACCGACATGTACGTCATGTACGGCGAGTACTTCAACCCAACGGTTGGTTGCTACGACACCATCCACAACCGTGATGCCGAGTGTACGGCCAGCCTAGCTAATGTCGCAGACCCGATGGCTGTAGCCTTGCAGCTGCGGCTCGGGGGCCTCGTCCTGAAACGATCTATGTCGTTATCGTCGCCATGTGCCGTGAATGTATGTATGTATGTATGTGTGTGTGGAACAGGGGGGTATATCTTCAACCTGCGGCCGCTACCCTGCGAAACCCTGCCTTCCCCGGTATTTCGGGGCACCCTCATCCAGTCACCCCTAGTCAACTTCTCAGTGGATCGCTCAGGTTCCGCACCCACCACCAGCATCCAACGGAATCTGCCGGGTCGACGGCGGCCCAACTCCGTTCCTGGTCGGCTCGCAGGTTAACTTTACCCCAGGTCACCACCGTCCATCAACTAGGGGCACTTTACCTTCCACCATCGGAAGGATTTTTGACCCTGACAGGTCTCGATCCCGGGATCTCCCGGGGGCATTGGTGCGTGCTCTACCAGTAGTGCCTAACCTATATGTATGTCTGTGTGTATGTACGCCCGTATGTATGTATGTTCCGGCAGGCACACAGCGGGAATCAGCGTATCGTACGAGCAGCTGGTAGCGCTTGATGCTCGGTTGCAGTAGTTACATATCGTACGACATACTTGTACGGGTTGATAAATCCCGTGCTACTGATCCACACGCATGCGAAGTCCAAACAGGCCGGAACGAAACGAAAAAATGGTGATTTCGTAATGTGTATGTATGGCGTGCGGTACGACAGACAGCACACCACCGGGTAAGACGCAGTGCGGCTTACCTTGAGCAGCAGTACGTCACTCTTGATCTCGTCCTCTAGCCGTACACTGGGCACGTCGATGGTTTGGTGTCTGCCTGGCGTCCGCAGTGCAGGGGAGTGTGTGTGTGTGTAGGGGGGGGGGATGTATGGATGTGCATGTACAAAGATATATCTTTTTTACTATAATAAACATCCCCTCCTCTCCTCCCCCTCCCCTTTCCCCCTTCCCCCTCATCATCACCCTCCCCCTCCTCCTCCCCCTCACCCGCCTCTACCTCCCCCTCCTCACCCTCCCCCCCCTCACCCTCCCCCCCCCAAGTACCCACTCTCAATGGCAGTGTCGATGTTGAGTCCGTCAATGCCCGCGGTACCCCAGATGCCCCGGGCGGGTACGACCATCTTCATCAGGGTACCGCTCTCGTGACTCACCTGCATGGTTGGGTGGAGGGAGGGGGTGGGGGAGGGGTTTGTGTATAAGCGTGTGTGTATAAGTGTGTGTTCATGGATTGGGGGGTGGGGTTGCGGGAAAGCGCAAGGGCAGGATGCACTTTAACCACCAACCCACCGGCTCAACGAACACGAGGCTGACTGGACAACTACTTTGCATCAATACACATCACGCGGGTCCGTGCCCCTCTCCAGGGCCCCCTCTCCCCCCCCGACGCTCTAACCCCCTCTTTCTTTTTTCAAAGCAGATAGATCTTACCCCCTTTCCCCGTACTCCTTTCCCATACCCACGGCACCCTCCCTATCCCCTCTCCCAACACACCCCTACACACACCCCTACACACACACACACCAACACACACACACCAACACACACACACCCCTACACCTACACACACACTCCCTCCACCCCCAGAGCCAGCTTCACCCCCCTCACCACAGACGATCGAACTTCGACCAGGTTGGACAGGTCATTGAGGTGGATGTTGTACTCTAAGAAAGATCGAAACAACGGAACGGGCTCGAAGGCGATGACCCTGTTTGTCGTACAGAATGCATCATTAGGTGGCGAATTGTCGTACAGTAGGCATCATTAGGAGGCGAATGGCAAATTAAGGGGTTGGACGAGTTGGACGTTCCGGGTGACTTCCTCCTTCCCCTCCCTCACCCCCCTCCCTCCTCGCTTCCCTTTTTGTTTCTTCATGACTTGGTACATGAACATCCATACCCCCTCTTCCATCCTCCTCCTACCTCCCTAACCCCTTCTCCCCCCCCCCACCTGCACCCCATCCTGGCCGCCAGGACCGCGAACCAGCCGAAGTTGGCTCCCACATCCACCACCAGCGCTCTGCTGCCGTCCTCTCGCAGGCACCGCCCCGCCAGCACCTGGTACACAATCTGTACGGCAGGTAGCGGATTGCGGGGGGGAGGGAGGGGAGGGGGGGAGGGGACATGGGGGAGGGAGGGGGAGGGGACAGGGGGACTTGTAACTTAGGGTTTAAAACAAATCTTCACCCGCGCGTAAGTCGAGCTTCCTCGCACGACATCAATCCTAAACCCGTGAAATCCTAAACCCTGATTACTGGGGCTGAGTCTCCCGGGGGGTGGTGGTTGTTTCTCCATTTTGCTTTGGACACTCCTACGGCAGTTGGGGATAAGACGATGAGATGCAGTTAGGGGCGCTTTAAAGGTGTCAGTTAGAGCAGTTAACCAACCGTTTTGGACTCTTGCACCCCAAGAAGGGAAGTTTCTTCCCCACCACCGCGCAAACACACATACACATACACATACACACATACACATACACACATACACCCCCCCCACAGCCCCCACCGTGGTGATTCCCGCCTCCACGATTCCCGAGCCATCCATATGGTACGACACATCGAAGTCCTGCTCCGGGTTGGTGTACGCAAATTTGAACTGTATACTGGGGTGTACGGCGGCTTCGCGCACTCGGACCTGCCGTACATGGGGATCGTGCGTGTTGTAAACGTATATGTGTCGTATTTTACCACCCGAAGCGGCATCATGAGGGGAGCGTTTGGGGGGTTTTGCGGGTGCGCGTGGATGGGTATGGATCGGTTATACATACATACATACATACATACATACATACATACATACATACCTGCAAGTCGCGGGCCTTGAGGAAACGAACTGGTCCGACGACCTTTGGGTCCTGCCTGCAGAGCGAGAGTGTACGGCACTGTACGGCGACTTGCTACCATATAATGAGAAAACACACACAAACACTCCCAAGGACGCAAGTCATACATACATACATGCATATTGCATACTTACATACACAACGTGGACCACCAAAATGGAGATCGGGGGAGTGTGTTCTGGCCCCACCCCCGCCCCCAACCCGGACCCACTCCCGGGCAAGACTCCCCGGCTCCCAAACACACACAGTCTCACCCCAGCTCCCCAAACCCCGCATTCCCCCCTTCCGTCTCACCATGTTCCCCCCTTTTGCTCTCCCAACCCCCACACACACAGACCTCACCATGTCACATTCACAGCGGATGTGGACCAGGGCCCGCAGTCCGTACAGTCAGTGCTGTACGGCGTGTCAGGAAGGGCGGCCGGTTGAGGGTGAGTGGGGTGGGTCGGTGTTGTGGTTAGGGGGTTAGGGGGGGAGATTTTGACACGGAGGAAACGCAACTAGTAATGTGTAAAACACACACAAAAAAAACACGTGTGAAGCACGGCCCCCCAGGAATAAACAATGGCCCACGATATATCCTAATCAAGCAACCAGGCAAAACTGTCCCCACTCACCAGTAGCCCGTGAAACCCTCACTCGCCCATGACCGCCACACCCGCTCCGAAACCCCAACCCACCCCAAATCGCAGTACGCCATGAACTGCGTTATCTTGACGGGTACTTTGCCGGGGCGGCCCTCCTCACAGACCTCGTTCCTGGCCTGCAAGCGCATGTACGGAGGATATGGCGGGGGAGGAGGGGTAGGGGGATGTGACACACACACGCGAGGGGCCGTGTCCCGACCTCGGTGAACTCTCTCTAGGCCGTTACATACAACCATCCCCTCCCCTCCCCTCCCTCTCCTCCCTCCCCTCCCTCACACCGAGATAATGAATACGGGTAGTTACTGCAGCACGTGTGCAGTACTGTCTGTACACGAGGCACCTACGAACGGGTGGGCAGGTCACAGACGGGATATCCATCCGGCTGCGACCTGCCGTACAACGATAGCACGTGTCCCCGAAATTTTAACACAGAAGGCGACTCATGATTCGTGTCCGTTTTTGAGGGCAGATAGCGAATCAGGCTCGTGTCTCCCTTCTAGGAACTGGGCTTGGCTTGGCATTCGAATGCTGAATGGAGGAATGCGGCGCCAAACAAGAAAGTTCGGAGCAAATGTGCGAATATGGCGATAAGAAGGTTCTTTTATATGGTACCTTGTTGCAGGTGTCCAGGCACATGGTCCAAGCAGGCGGTTCATCGCCAGCATTTCGAAGATTTCTTCTGGCATGCGGACGCATCAGCTTCGCGGCCGCTTGATCCCAGGAGCCAGAGGATATAGCAGTTGAGGTCAATTGGAAGCTGCCGGAAATAAGCGCTGTCGCGTCATGGGTAAGGGGAGGTGCAATCGTCAGGGTTCGGGAGGACATGGTATGCCCGGCGTGGGGAGGAAGAACGCCTCGCCGCCAGAGACTAGATTGAGAAGGCGAGACCTGGAATTCCAGGATGCGCCGTGACTTGTTGGGTAGTAGATAGGATGTGCAGCATGCGCGATACCGGAATAGGCTATGTATCACTCACCAAGCAACAGCCACCCTGCGATGGTTACGATGGCTTCCATAGTTTAAGGTGTTGTTCAGGTTGGTAAAGATATTTATTACTGTGGTCGAAAGCTCAGGCCATATTAGCCTGACGTCGAAATGAATTTATGATACCAGGTACGTCCTCCAACTGAACTAACTTTTTATCGTAGATTATTTTGCAATAGTATACTTTTATCGTTGGCAATTCATCACATAACTGTCGCAAAAACAGTTGACCAACAAAATGTAGGGATCAGGCGGCCCATACGCTGAGATGTATGTTGCCAGGCAGTAGAGCATGCATCACTTTAGCTAAATTATTTTTATCAGGATGGTAATCCTTGTTGACATCGTTTTTTAAATTGGATTCGGAGCGTAACCCTTAAAATTACGGCATGAAGCCCTCCTTATGGTCTACACCTTGCAGCAGTCAAGGAAATCCCGGACGCCAGTTGGGTGTATCACAACAGCTCATATTGAAAGTCGCAGAGGAGCGCGTATTGGACTTCGGCAAAGATCTTTCCAATACATCCTGTATTCGGGCCAGCAAATTGATGCCTGCAGACACCACCGCTGGCCACTACAATCAGCCACCTGCTGAATACCTGTGGCGAAAACTACAGGCCCCGGAACATAGCACCAAGTCCCTTTCAGCTCAATTCGCCTCGATTCTTGGTTGTACACATGTACGGGATTTGCATTTTGTGATGTAGAATGTACGACACTCTACAGTGTTTAGCGCAGAAGAGTGTGCCCTTTGAAAGTCGTAGTCCTCGGAAGGAATGATGCCCCGGGCCGTTACCTGCCCTGGTAGCGACGGACGACGAGCTGGTGGCCATTGCAGCACCTCCACAGCGACAAGATTCATGAAGTTTTGAGCTAAACTGGGCTAATCAGCTACTTCGAAACCGGCCACACAGCAATCAATGCAGCATATGAGGGGAAGCAGCAGCGTGCGTCGCACAGCATATGCATGCACACACCGCAACCCCTACGGCATATAACAGGGTTGGTAACCGACCGCCGTACAGCAGCTACAACCCAACCGGTCGCTTCGGTTGGGTAACCGACAGATTTCGAGATAACGACCTTCTGACCCAAACCCTGGTGACGTAACCCACAAACATCCCTGACTCCTTTTGCCTCCCCCCCCCTCTCCCATTTTCTCTTCTCCTATCGCGATTTGCTCCAGGACCCTGCGGTCGCTTGTTCGCTGCACATGCGCACCTCGCCGCCCCAGGCCATGCACTATTCGACCGGGGCGGCGGCGGGGCGATGGCAACCGGGGCCTGCCGTACCACCCGTCCCCGTCAGGGCCAGCCGCGACACCCGCCGTACATCCCCTTCCCGTCCCCTGCGAAGCGGGGTCACTGTCCAGCGGCGGCAGAGAGCAGCTTGGCTGCAGCGCCGCCGCAGTGGGGCTGGAGGAGGAGGAGGAGGATGTGGCAGTGGCCGCCGCCGCCGCCGCCGCCGCCGCGGCGGAAGCTCCCCCGCCGTCGCCTCCGCCGGCGTAGGCAGCCCCCGGGCTGGAGCTGCTACGGCGACACAGAGCGGTTTCACGCCGCCGGGAAGTGGTGCCGCCGGCAACAGCATGCTCCACGTCACCATCCACGCTGAGCCGTACTGCATGTGTACGGCAATGGGTTTCACACACCCCACACCCACACCCCAGGTATAAAACGACAACAACAACAACGACAAGAAGTTATTTTCTTCGAATCCGGTAATCGTCCGACAGCGCGAGCACCTGATCCCCGGGCTTGAAGTCCAGAAGCTCATGTGGCTTGGGGACCAGGCAGCAGCGGCCGTCTGCACGCACCACCCCCAGCGCCACTTGCCGCAGCAGCCGGGAGGTCTCAGTGAGCTCGGCGAACGACAGCCGCTCACCTGTACACAAGCAGGCAGGGCAAATAAGGTTTTATTTATTTTTTTTAAATAATATTAAAATTTATTATTTATTTAATAATATTAAAAAATCATAAATATGTTTTTTTATTTATCATTTAAATAATTTTTACTTATTTGATTGCTTATTTAAATATTTTAAATAAATTAATCGCAGTTTTGTGACATGTGTGAGATATCATGAGACAAGACACCCACCGTACTTTCCCCCCGACACACACACACACACAAGGTTCGTCCGTACGTCCGCTCACCTCCTCGCGACCCGTCAACCCCCGCCCCCCCCCACACACACCTCCCCCCCTCCCTATATCTGCCGCAGCGCTCTTTCTTTGGCAGCAGCTTCACTCGCTCGTGGTTCGTCTTTCCCCCCCCTTCCTTCCCCCCCGACACCAAAACACACACGCACACAACCCCGCACCCGGGGCGATGTTGAACACTGCCGGGCTCCGCAGGTACAGCTCAGCGCCGTCCTTGCTGATCAGCTGCGACACCAGCTGGGTGTAGCTGGGCTGGGCGGCGACCTGCCGAGGAACGATATACGGAACGACATATGGAACGACATACAGAACGACATCACGCATACCCAAGGGATGCAGAAGGGATTTCCCCATTGACCATATCAATCGTGTCATTAAGCCCTTTAATCGTATTCCATACACCCATATCTGATTTAAAATAGTAATATTCTAATTAAAACTCTTTAATTTTTTGACGTATCCATTATGTTTATTTATTATTTGCCAACTTCAATGAATTATTATATATATACATATATATACATATATACACATATATATGTACATATATATACATATATGTACATATATATACATATATGTACATATATATACATATATGTACATATATATGTACATATATATACATATATGTATATATTATTCGTCAATTTAAAAGCGTATTTTGGGCAATGCAAGAAGCCGTACTTCCGTACTCGCCGTACATACCTGCGTGAGCAACGCGCCGATCAAGTCATCAGCAAGGAAGATCTCCGGGTTGCGGATGATGGGCCGCTTGTCGTACACAGTTGCCGTACCGGGTAAGCCGCCGGTGCTGGTGCTGGATGCGCTGCTACTGCTACCGCTGTTGCTCGTGCCGCTGCTGCCGCTACTGCTACCGTTGCTTGACCCGCCGCTGCCGCCGGCAGCGGCAGCAGCGGCGTCACCAGGTGTGGGGTTACTGCCGCTGCTGCTACTGCCTGCCTGAGTTGTAGCATTGCCGCCGCCACTGCTACTGCCGCCGCCGTTGTTACTGCCTGCGCTACTCCCGCCACTGCTACCGCTGACCCCACTCCCAACACCGCTGCTGCCGTTCATAGCAACTCCCGATGTCGTACCGCCGCCATTTTGCGACCCGCCGGCGCCGCCGCTGCCGCCATCAGCCTGGCCGGCTGCTGACGCCCGCGTTAGCACTGGTTTCGCTCCTGTTGCCGTACCTGTTGCCGTACCCACGACGCTGGCCGGGTGGTCTGCTTGGCTTTGGGACAACGTGCCGGCACTCCCTTCATCACTGGGGTGGCGATGCGCGACGTATCCGTACACGTATCCGTACACGTACACGCATTTGGGGGTGTGGGGCAAGGTACGGCAGTGCTCAGTCGCTATCGAGCTGGAGAAGGTAAAAAAAACGAGTTAAAGAAGGTAAACACGTGAAATGACCGAAATGACACTCATATACCAGTGAATGGTAACCACATCAATAGGACCCAACGGGGGTCCGGCGCTTTGCTGGTCTTAACACACCACTCACCCGATCGGCAGGGCTGGATGCACCGCCCCCGCCATGACTGCCTGCATGGCCGCCAGGGGCCCCTCAGGGCGGTGGCGGTTGCGCTGGTGGTTGTGGTGGTTGTGGTTGTGTTGGTGCTGGTTCTGTTGGCATTGAGGCTGGGGTTGGGATGGGGCCTGAGCTTCGAGGCGATGAGGGTGATGAGGGTGGGGGTTGGAAGAGGTTGGAGCTCCCGCCGATGTCACCGACGCCGCGGTGGAAGACGACCCAACACCCGCACCATGCGGCTGCTGCTGCTGCTGCGGCGGCGGCTGCTGCAGCTGATGAGCCAGCGGACTTCCAGCGGCTCCTGCTGGAAAATTTGCCGTCATCCCCGTGGAGGATGAAGATGGCAATGGCGGCGCCTCCGCCTCCGCGCCTCCGCCACCACCACCACCACCACTGGCACCACCGCTACCCGGCAAATGCAACGCCGGCATGAGGGGAAGATGAAGCGTCAGACCCCCCGGCAGGCAGTGATGCGGCGGTGGGTGTGCTCCATTGCTCTGACCAACAACCACCGTCTGCGTCTGCGTCTGTGTGTGAGCGCAGGGTTGCCCCGTGTGAGTGCTGGCGGCAGTAGCAGTAACAGTAACAGTACCCTCGGCACTGAGAGGTACGGCTGCTACTGCCGCGCCTGCATGATCCTGATTGCCGTCAGGTCTCAGCTCGGTGAGGTGGCCTCGCCGTAGCAGCAAGGGTAAGGCCCATCTGTGACCATGACGGTTGGTGAGGTGACGGCGGCTGCAACCGTCCGCTGCGGTAGTTGCGGCCGTATCCGCCGCTGCCGCTGCGGGGAGGTCCGTCGTCGTTGCCGTACGTCTGTGTTGTGGCAGGAGTCCCCGCCAGATGTGATTCTGTCGCCGGGGGTCTTCGAGGACTTGATCCTGCAGCGGCTGTAGCGGCTGCAGCGGCTGTAGCTGTTGTGGACAATGGGCGGCAGCTGGCGGTGATGGCTTTGCGGCTGCAGCTCGCCGTTGCAGCTGTAGCTCAGGCTGTAGCGGCTGTAGCTGTTGTACATGTGCCTGGGAGGATAAGGCCGGCTGCTGCTGCTGCTGCTGTTGCTGCTGTGGCGGCTGCGGTGTGTTTTTTGTGGTCGTGGTGG
This sequence comes from Volvox carteri f. nagariensis, assembly GCF_000143455.1. NCBI lineage: Eukaryota > Viridiplantae > Chlorophyta > Chlorophyceae > Chlamydomonadales > Volvocaceae > Volvox > Volvox carteri. Next base: position 23,839 of record NW_003307612.1, read on the forward strand.
TGGAAGTCTCTGAATGCAGCCACCTCACCAACCACCAACTGTGGTGGTTGTGGTGGTTTGTGGCCTCTTTGTCTGCGGTTTGCGCATGCTGCGCATTTTGAGCAGCCTGCTGTTGCTGTTGTTGTTGTTGTTGCTGCTGTTGCTGTCGTAACTGAAGTTGCTGCAGCTGTTGCTGCTGTTGCTGTAGTTGAGGTGGTGGTGGCTGTGGTGGCGCTGGGGGAGAAAGCATCTCAAAATACCTGTGGGGGACCCGGGGAGCACCCGGGGGGCACCCGGGGGGTGCGTGTGTGTGTATGTGTGTTCAGAGGGGAGCGTCCAGCGGAGGGAAGGTCATGACGTGTACGGCAGCGGGGTGGAAATACCGTGTGGCGTGAAGGAGGCCTGGAGGGAGGGAGCGGTGGGGGGAAAGCCCCTAGCAGGAGGTGGAGGTGGAGGTGGAGGAGGTGGAGGCGACCCGGAGCAGCTTCTATGTGTGCGGAGAGTGCCCGGAACCTCTGCCCCGCCAAAACCGCAACACCAATTCACGAACATACGGATACGAAAACAAACAAGCAAAACAATCCACAAACCTCAAACCCCATGACGAACGACGGCAGAGCGGAGGAAACGGTTGAGGGGGCGCTGCGCCTGATGGCCTCGTGGTACCGCAGGAACAACACCTGAAAAACCAGAACTGCATTCGAGAAACAACGTCCACAACCGTCAACTACCAACCACCTACCGAAGAGCCGTTTCCGTTGACCCGTAACGGTTGAGCCGCGCGACCACGTGCGGTGGATCCGTACGACCTGATGCAATCACCGCGTCCTGAACCTGCGTGATATTGCATTGCCGTATACAAAAGCGAACAAAAGCAATAACGAATCAATGAAAGAAGTTCTGCTAGGCATCATGAATCATCCGCGTGGGAGATGCCGTCCACGCCCCCATCACACACCCACACACACGCACCCCTACGCCTACACACATACACACACGCACACGCTTCTCTCCGTCTCCCCAACCTCCCTAAGGGCGCATACACCCTAACATACACAAATACAGACACGTATAGACAGACAGACAGACAGGCAGAAATACAGACATGCAAGCAGACATACATACATACATACTTGCGAGCTGACCAGGAACTAAGTTGATGCGCCGTTGATCCGCTAGATTTGGTTGGATGCTGGTGGTGAGTTGCTGAACCCAACGAATACATTCTGAAGTCGGATGGGGTGACGGATTAGGGTGCCCCTCTAGCAGGGGAGAGCAGGGAACTGCCTCGGGAAGGCGGCCACTGGTGAAGCTTAACCACCCTGTAACAACATACATACATACATACATACCTGAATCAGTCCCGCCATTACCATCGCATCCGCCTCTCGAATACGGGCCGTCACGGGCTTCTTGGCACACCAGCGTTCCATATCCTGTTGTACAGTGTACGGCATATCAAATCGTCAAGTACGGCATTCGTGAGTGGGTAACCCGTCAACCCCTCCGGAGAGGAAAGAAAAACGGGGGAAGCCCCAAAGTGGGTGACGACGACGAGGAGGAGGAGGAGCGGCGGAGGAAGAATCGGGACCATGCGGACTGCCCTTCCCACGGGTCGATCCACCGGCTCAAACCAATTAGTTTCTGACAACAACACTAACAACACCATTAACAGCACCAACAGCAGGTCAACACTAAAAGGAGAAGCTGAAGCATTAAATTTGGGAGATTAACATTTTCCACAGTACTACAAAAGTGCCTAAAGAAAGGGCGAAAACTACTCCTTTCCGTCCCAGTCGTACAATCAACTACCACTAACTGTTCAACAACCATTAACTGCCAACGGTATTCAACCGAATGAGGCCGCTGCAGCGCTGCTCTCAGTTGCTGACCTGGATGGGCGGCCGAAGCACCACAGCATCCGCAGTCTTGATGCCTGCCTCCTGCGCGGTACGGTTGACAGTTGACGGTTAGTAACTGAAGGTTCGTTGAAGTTTGGTGATAACATCGCAGCTTTAACCCACCACACACACAAACATACATACATACATACATACGCTCACGTGTAGGGCCCTCAGGCTGATCATGGGGCCCCTCGCGTCCACGTAACGTATCCGGCACGAACCCGAGAACCCCGGCAGCTCCGGACTCCCCCCCCCCTCCCCCTCCCCCTCAGAGGGCAGGTGGGGGAGGATGAAGGTGACCTGGCTGCCGTCCGGGGCGGAGTCGGAGAAGGCCGCTGCCACGTCCTGTTGGTGGTTGGTGGTTGGTGGTTGGGGTTGATGGGTCGGTGTGAGTTTATATAAGAACCCTTAGTTTGCAAAGCGGAGGCGAAGGGCAAAAGGAAAAGGAGGAGAGAAAGAAGAGGAATAATTAGGAAAGCGAGCGCCGCGAAAGGAAAGGAAAGGTCGTACATGACGATCCTGCCATAGTACCGTACGTACGGCACAACCTCATGGCGTGTACCGGCAGCAACCCCCCGAGGTCGGTGCGGGAGGATCCAACAACAACAAGACTTGCCCACCCACCGGTACGGAACTGTGCACGGCGACCAGCCGCACGAGTGTACGACGCCCCCTCACCCTCACCTCCTCCTCACCCCTTTCTCCACAGCACCACCACTCCAACCACCCAAACCCGCATTACACGCCACGTCAACAATACGGCACCATCCACTACCACTACCACTACCGCCCACCGCAACATCCTGCCAGCGGTAGCCCGCCATGATGACGCGCTTGGGGGGGGCGTTGTAGCCGACATGGCGTCGGATGCGCTCCGCCGCCGCCGCCGCCGCCGGCGGAAACAGCGCCGCCGTCGCCGTACTCGCCTGTGGTACACCCGCTACACGCGCCGGAACAAACATAACCAACACATCGCCAACCGCCAACTCCCAACCGTCCAGATCACGGACGTCCATGTGAAGGCTGTAGCTGGCGGCATCAGCGGCGGCGGCGTCGCCGGCGCTGCCGCCGTCGGTGGTTGTGAAGCAAGTTGCGGCCGCTGCGGTGCCGCCGCCGCCATTGCTGCTGGCGGTTCCATTTATCGCATTACCGTTGGTTCCGTTAGCCCGCATGATACCGATAAGTACGGCATCCGCGTACTGGCAGCGCGCCTTGCCAAAGGTGGAGCCCACAAGTTGGGCGGGTACGGGCACCATAAGAGCCTGCGCGGGCGGGCGCGCGTGTGTGTGTTTTGTTGGGCGGGCAAGATGCTTTATTGGGGGGATTGTTGGGGTATCACATGCAAAGAGCGAAAAGGGGAGGAACAGGTGGTGGGTTTGGGGGTAAGTGGGGGTTTGGGTCGTGCGGGGGGGTTTCCGTTTAATGAGGAGGGGGGGGGAGGTTAGATGCTGTCGGGAAGTGCGGGGGCCCGGAATGAAGGATGATCGAATGGAAAAGGGAGGGAAATCGGAAGAACATTGGCGTCTCTTTCCCACAGCCTTCGACAAAAGAAAACACGTTTGCAGTACAAGTCGTACGTGCCGTACCTTGATGCTGTGCGGTCCATGCTGCAGTACGCTCGCCCAGATGCGCAGCATGCCTGGTTGTACGGCAGCTTGGCACGTGAATCTGTCTATGACGGACGCGTCCGTGATAGAGAGCGCCTTATGGGTGTGAGAGAGAGAGAGGAGAGGGTGAAAGAGAGAGTGAGGGGTGGGAGAC
>NW_003307612.1:27567-31750 GCF_000143455.1 Volvox carteri f. nagariensis
GGGTGGGAGAGGGACTGAGGGGTGGGAGAGAAAGTGAGGGGTGGGAGAGAGAGTGAGGGGTGGGAGAGGGAGTGAGGGGTGGGAGAGAGAGTGAGGGGTGGGAGAGAGAGAAAAAGAGGGGGGGGGTGACCGGCGCCACGACATCGCCAGTGCCTCTTGGCGAAATACCCACTCACTCATCCTACCCCAGCAATACACGCCGTACACACAATACACATGCCGTACACACCGCACGCACCTACCTGCATGGTTCCGCTTATGTTGGCTGGGGAGGACTTTGTGAAGGAGCTGACGGGGTCTTGGGCCACCACCACCTCGTCGGGCATCTGGAACAACACGCGGGGCAGGCGCTGACCCACCGACCCGTGGGTCGGATGGCGGGTCAAACCCAGTGACGAGGACAGCGCTTGGAAGGGCTGCGAGATAAAACCAGGAAGATCTGCCGTACAGCAACGGTAGAAAGGAACACGCGTGTGTGTATTTGCAGAGGGGAGCGGGGGGAAAAGGGGGAGGGGAACGGGGTATCAAGAAAAACTGTCGTGGTGTCGTACTATGTCGGTCGTCGAATGCATCGAACGAATCGATTCCGCAATGTGATGTTGTACTGTTGTACGACGTTCACGTGGTGCTTGGGGAGAGAACACAAGGGATGTTCGTAGGTACGATGTTCAGGAAGCCAACCAGAATGCTGATAAACAGACAGGTAAACAGACAGATACACAGACAGATAAACAGACAGATACACAGACAGATAAACAGACAGATACACAGACAGATAAACGCGAAGGCAGTTTATGTTTGTGGAACCCCCCTAAGTGGTCCCGTACCGCCGCCAACACAGGTGAGCTGCTGCGCCGCCGCCAGCTCCTTCCCACGCGTCGCCGCCGCCGCGGCCTCCGACGCCGTCAACGCCGCCAGCGCCATGGCCGTCGACGCCTTGGCCGCCTCCGCCGACGCATGGCTTGCGGCGCCGCCGGGGTGCAACACGATGATGGTGTGGGCCGACGCCGCCGCCACCGTTGAAAGATCCCGCAACTGTACGGCAGCGACCGGGGCTGTAGTTAGGCGGTTAACGGTTGTGAGCTAACGGTTAACGGTTGCACAGCGGTTGCCTTCAACGGTCAGTCGCACACACACACAGATAATCACAGGGCGCAACTCCTCAACTTAACTCCTAACCGAAGACAATCGGTAGTTATGGTGGTTGAGCACTGTACGGCATGCTTCGTTTGTACGACAATTACAAGCCGTACAGAAGCCGCAGACAGAATATCCTTACTGACTAAATCGCAAAACACATGAGCCCTGACATGGAGGGGAAAAGTTGTTTCACGACAACGACAACGACAACGAAGATAACGACGAAGAACACGACAATGACGACGACGACGACGACGCACCATGGCTGGGCTGCCGGATCGGGTTACCACCTCCAGGCTGTTGGATTTGAGCCGCTCCGCGATTTCGTTGTCCATGTCTTGTTTAGGAGTGTCCTGTCGGTGGCGTTCAGTGGTCATTGCGCAAAATGGTATTTGCGGTTATTGCGGTGGTTGCTCGAGTTTCATGCATATCAGACTAGCGAGTACGACTCGAGTACGGCATCCAGAGAAACGAACGTCCACCCCATCTACCATCATCAATGCAAAGCAAAGGGCAGTTTCCCTTCCCAACTTACCGAATTACCCAACCAGGAAAACTGCCTAACGACCCAACCAACCCACCGACAACAGAACCAACGGCCGGCGGAAAAAGGCGTCGTTACCCGCGTACTGCCGTGCAAGATCGTACTGCCGTAGCAACGGAATTGTGTGATGCGACCAGTTGAGGACGAGCACGTGGTCCCGTACACGTACGGGATAATCGCCGGTCTTGATGGACCTGGTTGGGTTACAGTGTACGGCATGTGTGTATACGGCCCCGCTGATTCCTCCCCCTCGCCCCCCGCGATGGGATAAGTCGAATGTACGGAAGTACGAAGCCGTACTTCGTACAAGCTGCTCTCCCAGAACTCCATAACCATGGCCAAAGAGCTGAAAGACAACTTCCGATCCACCCGGGGAAACCAACCAAACCCAACCCAACCCAAACCCCCAGCACACACACACAGGAGTGTGTACATGTCTGTCTGTCTGTCTGTCTGTCTGTCTGTTTACAAGGTCTGTATTTCCCCCACCTGAACGTGGTTTTGACCTCGTCTGACACAATTCCTAGGAATATGGCGAATGTGAAGAGCCCGGTGAAGAAGGCCGCATTCACCACTAGAAAGCTGACCGCGTTGTTCTCCCGAACCTCCGAGTACGGCAGCCATCAACAGTACGGCCCGAGGCGAGGGGGAAAGGGTGGGAGGCGCGGGGGAATCCAGGGGGGTGGGTGAAGGAACGGGTTTCAGGACGCGGGCGGGCGGGAGGGGGCCGTGTGATTCGCATTCCGTAGGAGGGGTCCCCGAGGGGGCAGTGATGTCCCCCACCGCGTATGTATGTATGTATGTATGTATGTATGTGGCGGGGAAAATGCTGACCAATACGGGGTAGCGGGACGATAGCACTCGCTCTGGCAGTTCTGTTGTTCTCCCTCACTAGCCGTACGACACATTACCCGCAACCCACTTCACTTTCACCTCGCTACTCGGCCCTTTACCTTACACCTTAAAAACCCAAGCCTCGTCAAGAAACCCCAACCCCCCTCCCCCCCCTTGTACGACCCCCACGCACCATGTTGGTTCCCGGCATTCGGTTGAGGATGCAATGTATCTTGATAAGCGCCTCTGTGAAGGACTGACCCGCGGGTCGGCCGCCCACCTGAGCAGACGTTTTGGCGGGAAGGAGGATTAAGGTTGGGGGTGAGGAGGATTAAGGTTAGTCCCCCGGGGGATGGGGCGGGGGATTTCGGCGGAGTGGAGGGGGAAATCGAAGGGGAGTTCGCAGTGGTGGAAAGCCAGGTGCATCAGTGCTCATGGTGTGCCGGGGGGTGGCAGAGGGGCGGGCGGTGTGTGTGTATGTACGACAGTGCAGTACAAGAGGAGAGGCGAAAACCCGCCGCTGTGGGGTCGCGTGCTTGAACTGGTGTGTACGGGATTGGTGTGTTCCGTGTGGCTGCACGTCGCGGGCAAAATCCACTAATGCGCCCATTCCAACTACCCCAACCGCCAACCGCCAGCCTCCCAACCACCATCATCTAAAACCTTAAAACCCACCCACCGCCAAGTAGTACAGGACTCCGAAGACCAGCACCAGCGGAAAGCTGCTGACCAGTACGACAGCAATCTTGACTGGCAGGGCCGCGTACGACCATTTCTATGAAGCGGGGGCGGACGGCGGTGCGGGAGGAGGTGTGTGTGTGTGTATGGGTGGGTTGGGGCGGGGAAGGTAGGGGGCCCCGGGACGAGAAGGCGTTTGGGGGGTTAGGGGGCGGAGGGGCGGCTTGGGGGGCCAGGACCCAGCCCGTGTGCCACGTCAGCTGCCGTACAAATCGAGGAGATGTTTATTGTGTGTCTAACCTGCTACTGCCGTTAGCGAGGTGGGCCCTTCCACAAAAACCTAAGTTAAAACCCCCCACATGGCAGTAGCAGCAGCAGTAGCATCAATAGCAGCAGTAGCGGCTCAATCTGTACCGTCCTCAAACCCCAAACCTCTTTTAAAATTAGACTACCAAACGTACCATCCGCGCCCTGGTGTCGTACATCCCGTAACACCAACCCACCTGGAAAGCTCGGGATAACGGCTCCATGAATCCGTTGCAAAACTCCGTCCACGTAAGCAAGTACCATTGTACGGCAGCTGCCGTCGCCGGCGCCATTCCCGGCACCGGGTTCAGCTGAACCCACTTCACAGGCGCCGGCGCCGGCGGCGCCGCCAGCGCCGCCGCTGCCGCGGCGGCGGATGCTGCCGCAGCGTCCGCCGCCGCCGCCATGGCGGCAAAGACACCGACGCTGACGGCTGCTGCGGCCAGCGCCAGCGCCCCTAGAAGCGCTGGATCCCATAATAGCTCGCTATCCTCGGCATCCGTACTGTCCGTACTTGTCGTATTCCTGCGGTCGGTGGCGGCGCTGTCGGAGGCGGCGGCTGCAGCGTCGTCGGCGTCCCCCCCGCTGCCGTCGGGATACGGCCCCGCCGCCGCCGCCGCGGTACCTTCACCGATCGTTACGTTGCCGTCCATGCCGGCCGTAGCTGTGGATGTACGGCGT
>NW_003307612.1:31856-36280 GCF_000143455.1 Volvox carteri f. nagariensis
CCGCCGCTGGGCATGGCCGCCGTGCCAGACGCTGCCGCCGCCGCCGCCGCCGCCGCGCCTCCGGGAGGGTTATGCGTTACGTACGTAAAGACGGCGGCGCCGCCGCTGCCACCACCGCCGCTCGTTGTGATAATCATGCTCGTACCGTCCCCACTCCCTAAAACGTTGGCGGCAGTGCTGCCGTATACAGTCCCTTGCGACCCTGAGCTGGCGCCGTCGCCACCGCTGACGCCGCCAATGTCCCCGCCGCCGCCGCCGCCGTCGCGCGTCTTCAGGACGGATGCTGGAGCTGCCCGCGACGGTGCCAGGATGCTAATTGGTACGACAGGTTCAGAGCTGGTGGGATCTATATCGCGTTCCTCGAAAGAGGCAAGCGGGTTGATCACCGTTGGTACGACAATGCTGATTCGCGTGACGGTGCCGTCCTTCTCGATCACGGAAGCGCTGTTGCCGCTCGCGTCTGTGAAGCGATAGAACACCTCTGGAAGTTCGACCACAGCGCGGCTGCGACCCGGGTTCTTAGCTTTAGAGTGTTTTGACTTTCCGCTGCTGCCGTTGCTCCCATCGCTGCTGTTGCTGTCACCGCGGTTGCTGACTGCCAAGAAGATGTTTGTTACATATTTCCCGCCAGGTTTAGGTTCGAAGCTGGATTTGCTGCACCAGAAATGTTTCCGTAGCGGCTTCAGCCGGGCAAAGGTGTAGCACGGGAGCTCCATCTATGAATTCCGTCCAAGAATAATCAGATACTATAAGCAGTCATACTATTTGAGGGATTTGTGTAGAAAAGGGGAAATGTCGCTGCGGCAAGGTGCTGGGCGGGGATTGGGTTTACGCGACTTCCAAAATACTATGCTGCTGCAATCTATGTAGTCAACAGTACTCTAATTATACTACTTTGCTGATCATCATAGAATTTGAGGTTGCTCTTGTGATTACGGAAAGTCAAGGCTTTCGCAACGACGGAGCCAACGGCAACCATGCGTAAGGCCCTCAAACACCCTTTCCGTCTTCCGGACTCTCCTGCGCCAAGGTTTCTGAGCAAGTCAACAATTATCACCGTGTGAGGCGTATGTTTCCTTTAATGATAACATACCTTGCACTTGTCGGCAGGCGGTTTTTATCTTTGCGATGGTATTCGGTTGAGCGGCCTACAACAAGAACTTAGCAACATAGGGCAGGCTCCTTACTGCCTCCGCTATTCAAGGCTGTCGGTAAAAGGTCTCTTTGTTATTACTACTTACTTCTTTGGAGCCAGTTTCTTTGGGTGAGTGATGCCAATATTGGCGCGAGATGCGCAGCACGCACGACGTGTGGTCTATATCGGTTTGGTTTTGTCCCGTTCCGCAGTCATTCCGTATCCATTTCTTTTGATGTCCATGTTTGGCGACGCCTGCAAGCGGTTAGCCGCTTTTGCGCGTCGTCCTGTGGCTTCGCATTTCCACGGTACCATCTCAACTTCCCAACGCCCACCTTGACCGATATCGCAAGGTCTACAACACGCATTATGCTATGACGATTCTGTACAATGGAACGCGGAGCTCGCGCGTCGGCCATCCAGTTTCGCGCGGCTTTTTCCTTGCATCCTTCTGTCCATGCCGCAACCGTCATTTCTCCCCCAAACCCCCAGAGTACACTTTTTCCCGTCCCCCCCTCTTATTCCCTCCCCTTGGTTGCAGAGCCGCTGCTGCTTCCCTGTGCCGTACAGAGCGCAAGATCGCATGGAATTACCGGGGCTTGCAGCTGGCCCCGGTGATCCAGCTGTTCAAAACACCTGCACCCGTCGACCTCGCGTAACACGAGCACGGCAAAAATCTACCCAAATTGAGCAACAGCAACAGCAGCAGCAACAGCAACAGCAAGATGGGCGGCGGAAGAAATCACGACGGGTGCAGCCACAGGCGGAACAGCTGCGAGGAACTCTGGAAGCCACGGCTGCGAGTCCGTTAGGCTATGCTGCAGCTGGCGGCACAGCCGACGGCGGCGGAAGCGGCGGCGACGGCGGCGGTTGTGGTTCTGCCCTTCGCGACAGCGGCAGATGTGACTTGAACGGCGGCGACATGGTGACCGCAGCCGTGGCGGAGCTGACGGTGGTGGCGGCGGCGACGGTGGTGGCGGGGGGGACGGCTGTGGCGGAGGCGACCGCGGTGGCGGAGGTGGCTGTACGAGGCAATCCGGCTGCTGCCACTGGCGGCGGCTGCCAGGCTTCAACAGCCGCAGCTGAAGGTGAACGGGAAGCCGGCAGCGGCCGCAGGTTTCGACAGCGGGTTGGCGGCGCCGCCAGCGAAAATGGCGACGGCGGCAACGGCAGCACTGGCGCTATGTTTGTGGTGGGAGCCGCGGCGGCGGCGGCGCCGCCGCCGCCGCCGAAAGAGATTGTTGGAGGCCAAGATGGAGCTGACGACACGGAATCGAACGACGGCAACGGTGGTGATGGGGTTGGAGCGAGATGTGCGGCAGCAGCTGGCGTGGCAGTAGCTGTCCGGCGCAGCAGCGACGGCGGTGCCGCCGCCGCCGCCGCCGCGCCGGACAGTGACGTTATAATGATATCTTCATCCTCCACGGCGGAGGCCGCCGGATACGGCAATGATGACGTCAGCGACGGCAATGGCGACGATGACGACGACTTCGTGGCTGAGGAGTTTCCGCCACCGCGGCGGCGACAGGCGGCGGCGGCGGCGGCGGCGAAGGGTCTCCGCGGACGTGGCGGCGGCGCTCAGGCCGCTGGCGGCGGAGCGAAGGCGAAGGCGAAGCCTGCTGCTCGGCGGAAGGCAGCCTCTGGTGCTCGTGCCGCCTCCGCCGCCTCCGCCGCCGCAGATCTCGCCATTGCTGATGGTGGCGGCTGTGAAGGTGGCGGCGGTGATGGTGGTGGCGGTGATGGTGGTGGCGGTAGCGTGGCCTTGGCGGCGGGGACTGTTGATGTTGCGGCTGCTGGTGTTGGTGTTGGTGGTACCGCTGCGCGAAAAAGGAAGAGCAGGCAGACCGTGCAATCGGCGGCGGAGACGGCGGTGCCAGCGGAGGAGGGGGGGAAGGCGAGGCGGCGGCGGACGAGGGCGGCGGTGGCGGCAGCGGCGGCGGCGTCTGGGGAGGAGGAAAGCCCGAAGCAGAAGCGGCGGAAGCCACAGTCGCAGAAGAAGAAAAAGGAAAAGGAGCAGCAGGAGGAAGAAGAAGACGAAGATGATGACGGCGACGATGAAGACGATGACGACGATGACTCGGATGTCGTACTGGTTTCGGAGGATGAGGAGAGTGAGGAGGTGCAGGAAGTGGAGCTTGTGGTTTCCGAGGACGAGGAGGAGGAGGAGGAGGCGGCAACTCGAGGACGGAAGCGCAGCAGGGCTAGCGGCGGCAGGCGAGGAGGAAGAGGAGGAGGCCGCGGCGGCGGCGGCGGCGGCAGCGGCAGCGGCGGCAGGGGCCGTGCGCGGGGGCGCGGCCGACGGCGGCAGAGTGCCACTGGCGGCGGCGAAGGTGTGGGAGGCCGGGAAAAAAACGATGATGTTGTACATTCACATCGCCATAACGCACCTCTTGGTAATTATATAATTTTGATTGATTGTCGTCTGCTGCGTGAAGTATGTGTCGTACAATCGTACAGGCGGCGAAAGGGTGTAAAAGAGGGAAGGGTGTAAAACCCTAAGTGCTCATACTTTCGTGGGGCCCTGATAGGACGTGGTGCCAATTTAGGCAACGTCCCCCTGTGGAAGCTTCTCGCCCGCATTTCACATCCGCCACCATTTCCTTTTCCTCTGTTCTTAATTCCTGATCCTTACTTCTTGACCTTTTTGACCTCTCCTTTTCCCCATCGTCCCCATCGTCTTCATCGTCCTCCTGCGTCGTGGCTTGTTTATTCTTTTCCGGGTTGTCTGGACGGTGATTTTGTAACCGCGGCGGCGGCGGCGGCGGCGGCGGTGGTGATCTTGTTGTGAGAAGAAGGCGGCGACGGCGGCGACGGTGATGCTGCTGCTGCGGCGGCGGCGGCGGCGGTCGACGACAACGATGTCGACGACGACGATGACGACAGGCGCTGGGGCCCCTGGGTGGAGGACGATGTCGACGCCGACGCCTCCCTGGATGCCGCCGCCAACCACGCCCGGGACATGCGCGATCCGCCGCCGGAGCTGCTGATGCCGCTGCTGCCGTACCAGAAGCAATTCTTGGCGTGGGCCGTACGACAGGTGAGAAGGCAGCGAAAAAAGAACTCGGGCTCCATGGCTGCCTGTTTAGGCCTCTAAAACCGAACCAAGCCTTTTGCTGATCCCGCTGATGGATCCTGCGATCACTGCTGTTGCTGCTTTGCTGCTGTTGCTACTGCAACTGCTGCTACCACCACAACCACCATCACTGCACCAAACACCGCAACCACCACAACCACCATAACCACCACAACCATAACTATAACCACCACCTCAGGAACAAAGATCAGTGCG
>NW_003307612.1:38042-42324 GCF_000143455.1 Volvox carteri f. nagariensis
GGGAGGGAGGGGGGAAAAGACGAACCACGAGCGAGTGAAGCTGATACCGCATGGGGAGGGGGGAGGGAAAAGAGGCGGGGGCGTCCTGTATGTGTGTACTATTGTACCTATTCTACGACAGGAGTGTACTACACACACATGGAACCCTCCCTAAACTCCCCCTTTCCCGAAACACACACACACACGCACACAGGTTGCAGGGGATGCAGACGGCGCTGCTTTACGGGAGGCAGATATCGTACTGACGACGTACAGCGTTATCGAGAATGAGTATCGCAGGTACATTTACGGCAGCGTTTGTGTTTGTATCTGTTTGGGGTTGTATGTTTTCATGGAGACACGACATAATGTTGAATACCGTGCCGTACTTAACTACCGTCGTACTTCACATCTGCCGTACATGTGCAGGTTTATGTTGCCGAACAAGGTGCAGTGCAAGTACTGCAGTAAGAGGTTCTACCCGGAGCGTCTCAAGGTGCGTCTGTCTGTCCATATGTATGTCTGTATGTATATAATGGGAATTTATTATTTTTGTGTGTGAACACCTATCCCTCCATATCGCCTTTGTCTGTTTGGTCGTACAGGTGCACTTGAGGTTCTTCTGTGGGCCTTATGCGGTCAAATCGGAGGCCCTCTCCAGAGCGCAGAGGAAGGAGAAGAAAGAGAAGAAGTACGACAACAGCCGCAAGATGACAAAGACAGTCGAGACGGAGCAGCAACTGCAGCAGCAGACGCGAAAACGCACACGTAAAACAACCGGCGGCGATGGCGGTGGCGGCGGTGGCGGTGGCGGCAAGGGGGGGTTGAGGAACTGCAACGGCAAGCGAGGTCGCGGTGGAACCCGTACGGTAGCGGCGACAGGTGGGATGGGGGGAAGAGGGAGGGAACTTCTTGTGTGTATGTGCGTATGTATGCGTGTGCGTGTGTAAGGATGACGGAAGTGGTGTGTGTTTAGGGCGGGATGGAGGGTTGGCGGGATATGTCAACGACGGAACCACCGTACCCCGTAATGCGCCCATATCCAGTGGCCCAACCAAAGTTACCAATTCTCTCTGCGTTACTCTCTGCCGGTCTCTGACCTCTCTAACGGTCAATCTATTTGGGCCTGCTCAGGGTCCGGGAAGTACGGCGAGGAGGAGGAGGAGGAGGAGGAGGAGGAGGAGGAGGGGGATGGCGACTTTGAGCCCGACGAGGCGGTGGAGGTGGAGGGAGAAGAGGAAGAAGAAGAGGAAGAAGTGGTTTCGGAGGAGGACGACGTGGTGGATCTGGTTTCGGAGCAAGACGAGGAACAGGAGGAGGAGGAGAAGAGGGGTGGTACGAGGTGAGCCAGCGGGGGGGAGGAAAGGTTGGGCCGGAGGTTTTAAAATAACTAACCTAACCAACCCCAACCGACAGGAAACGGATTACGTCCAAAAAGGCCGCCTCTGGCAAGCGAGGAGGCGGCACTGTCAAAGGCGGCGGCAAGAATGGCGGCGGATCTGTACGGCAGTCGGGTAGCCGTCGAAGTGGCTCCAGGGGGGGCTCCAAGGGGAGGGACCTTGCTGAGCTGGCTGAGCGGGAGGCGGAGGAGATGATCGAGGCGGCGGCGAGGGCGGCACCAAGTCGGGCTCAAGACGCGTCGGTGCTACACAGAGTGGGTATTGCTGGGCGCGTGTCGTGTGCGTGTGTGTGTGTATGGGGTGGAAGGGGGAGACGGGTGGGGAAAGGGGAGGAGGGGAATTTGGGGGTAATGCGGGGTGAAAGAGGAGGAAAGGTGAGAGTGTGAGCAGGGGAGGGAGAAAACACACATACATGGGTGGTTGGAACGGGTCGTTGGAGGAGTGGTTGTGGGCAACAACTGTCGCCACTTTACTCGGTTTTGCACCCGACCCTATCCCAATTAATAACATTGGTGTTGTGGTTTTTTACTCCTCTTTTCCATGACCTCAAAATCAAACCTCATTTTAAAAACCTAAAACCCACTTGTTTAGGTTCCCTGGCGGCGGATCATCCTGGACGAGGCCCACAGTATCAAGGACCGTCGCTGCTCCACAGCCAAGGCCGTATTCGCACTACAGTCCAAATACAAGTGGGCCTTATCCGGCACACCGTTGCAAAACCGAGTGGCGGAGCTGTACAGCCTCATTCGGTTTCTGAGGTGCGTCTCTGGCAACGGTTAGTGGTTAGCGGTTAACTGTTAGGCGGTTAGTGCTAATCATGGATGGACTCATGAGGTGGAACGGTGCTTCCTCTCCTGCTGAACCAAATATGTACTATAATTGCCGTACCTCTCGTAATTATGTACGACGTGTGTGTCGTATACCGTATAAAGTGCCGTACTTGCGTAAAGTCTACATGAGAGTGCATGCGGATGGTGGCCCCCTGGACTTCCAACTGTTTCATGTACGAAGGATTTATCCGTACGCGTACTACTTTTGTCGCAAGGCGGGTGCCTGCTGCGAGTGCACCTCCCTGGACTACCCCTTCACGAAGCACCACCGCCAGTGCGACATCTGCAGCCACTCGCCCCTCAGCCACTACTGCTGGTGGAATAGGTACGGGGGGGAGAGAGGGGGAGAAGGGGGGAAACACGGGGGGAGGAACGTGTGTATGTAGGTGTGCGTGTATGCGTGTATGTACGGAGGGAGGGAGGGGATTCCACGTGTCTGAGTATGGATATGGGGAGAGGATTAAAAACTTACATACATACATACTTACATACATATACGCGCACAGGTTTGTGGCAAACCCCATCAAGGCGCACGGCTACAGTGGGAGAGGGCGTACGGCACTGATGCTGCTCAAGAACCGGATTTTGCCCGCCATTCTGCTACGCCGTACAAAGGTTCGTACAGTCTCAATGATTGAGTGCTGGTGCTGGTGCTGGCCGCGGTTTTTGTTACATTGTGCGAGACCCTTTCATATATAATTCACATGTAATTGGCAACCTTCATCACCAATACTACCGTACACCACGTAAAGCTGTACTGCTTTGTCGTACATATGTACACAGGTCCAATGTGCGGATGATCTGGCGCTGCCGCCCCGTACCGTACTGCTTCGACGCGACCGCTTCGACGAGCTGGAGGAGGACTACTACCAGGCGCTATACACGCAGGTAATACGAACATTTGGACCGTACGTGTACGGA
Source organism: Volvox carteri f. nagariensis (assembly GCF_000143455.1). Taxonomy (NCBI): domain Eukaryota; kingdom Viridiplantae; phylum Chlorophyta; class Chlorophyceae; order Chlamydomonadales; family Volvocaceae; genus Volvox; species Volvox carteri. The sequence goes on from NW_003307612.1 coordinate 41,173, forward strand.
CCGTACGACCGATAGCTCAAGGAGCGGTACGACGTCACGACGTGATTTGATTGCCATAGCTATAACCTTTGATGTACGCACACACATACACACACAAACCTCGCCACTTCCTCTTAACAGCTCCGAAACTACTATAAAACACACACGAATTCACCCCAGTCTTCCCCGCACTCGATGCAGAGTCAGGCCCAGTTCGGCGCTTACGTGGATAGTGGCACGCTGCTGAACAACTACGCGGTGAGCTCACCAGGGGTTTGGGCTTGGGGGGAAGGGGGGGGAGAAGGGGGGAGACCGGGGGAAGGACGGGGGGAAAGACGAACTACGAGCGAATGAAGCTGCTGCCAAGGAAAGACTGCTGCGGCAGATATAAAGAAGGGGGGAGCGGGGTAGGGGGGTAGGGGGGTGCTGGTGGAGGATAACTTGTCGGGGGGTGGGGGGAAAGGTGGAGGAGATTCAAACCCTGTCGCGGGGACATCAGCTGCGGCCGTACACTGCCCCTTTCGTTGATCGCTTTTCTGTCCGTTTTATTAGATGTCTCGTCCTTTACCCGCATTTGCCCGAATTCTGTCGTATTGCCGTACTCCTTGTACAGCACATCTTCGACCTGCTCATCCGGCTGCGCCAGGCCGTGGACCACCCTTACCTGGTAGGTTGGTTGGTTGACGGTTGGCGACAGTTGGTTGGCGGTTGGCGTAGGAGCAGTGGGGGTTATTGTTAATTGTGTATTGTATCTACAATTCTTAGAATGCTGTTGGGGCCCCATAGCTGCCGTTTGTACGGGTGTACGGAGAAATTACCAATATAAACCGCTGCTGCTGTTGCTGAAATGAGGAGTAAAAACTGTCACAACCACCAACTACCTGGGTCTCCTTTTGGTTGATGGTCGATGTACAACAGGTGATCTACTCTGCCACAAACAATCCCGCTACGGCGGCACCGGCGGCGGTCAATGACAATGGCGGCGAAAGTGGAGACGGCAACGCACCATCGCCGGATGCCGTGATCAACACCGGCGCGTACGGAGGCTGCGGCGGCGGCATGGCCATTCCGATTTGCGGGCTGTGCCACGAGGAGATTGAGGATGGGGTGGTGGCGGCGTGTGGCCACGGGTTTTGCCGTACATGCGTCATTGAGTACGTCGAGGGCGCTGTC
>NW_003307612.1:43948-44758 GCF_000143455.1 Volvox carteri f. nagariensis
GTAGGCCTAGAGGTGCGCGCGCGCGCGTGTGAGTGAGTGTTTGAGAGTGAGAGAGAACGTAGGTATATGTAGGTGTTGTATTGTTTTTCCAGCTTAAAGCTTTGTTTTTGTTTAAATCCAGCTTAAAAATGGTGTTTTTGGCGAAGCATATTTATGTGGGTTACGCAAGATGGGTGGTCCACAATGTTTCCAAGAACAATCATACTTACCTGGTCCGCTTCCCGAGGTGGTCAATTTGGCCTCGGTTGTATGATCGGTCTTCGCCTTGCACTTCGCGAGGGCTTTTCGTAGTCGGCCCCTCGGGTGTCCGGCAGGGCTAAATTTTTGTCAGGCTGAGGATTTGCGCCTCGCGCGATCTCGGCACCTAATAATAGTCTATAACCCTCTTATCTTGTACGAGACGATAAAACTAACAAAAGATCTTAAAGAACTAAATATCACCCTCTGCTGAAAATAGATGCCGACACTCATACACACCAGTGAATGGTGACAGCAATAATAGGACCCGAGGGAATTTGATCGTAGCTTATGCCTTGCGTCAGTAACATAGCACATTTTAACAAAAAAATTTAAATTACTCAATGAATCCAATGCATTTAGTTAGATGCTAAAATAATAATAATAATAACAATAATTCCCTCCCGCCTACCACCCCTCCCTCCCACCCCCCTCCTTTCGGTCAGTTCTGCTTCTTGTGACCTCCCGCATCAATACCAATACAACGTCCATGGCCCCACTGGCTTTTACGGACACACACCCGCACTCTTGTGTGCGGAACTTGTAACTTGTAACTTGTACGCTCTTTCCTTG
>NW_003307612.1:45329-46078 GCF_000143455.1 Volvox carteri f. nagariensis
CCACACGCACGCAAACATACACACGCATTTATCCTAGTTCACTACTTTCCATTCCCTTTGTGCCTTTCCCCCCGGCTCTCGCCTGTTTCCGTAAACATTGTGTCGTACAGTCACGTCATGCTTATGGACCCCTGGTGGAACCCCGCTGTGGAGCAGCAGGCGCAAGACAGGTCGGTTGGCGGTTGATTGGTTGATGGTAGTTGGTAGTCTGTTGGCGCCTTAACAGTGCTGCTAAGGCAGGCATGTGAATTGCCACACTGGCAACATGTCGATTTGCTCCTTGATACGTGGTTCTGCATTTTCTTCGCTTCTCCAAGATGTGCCACCCGCGGGAACGTTTATGGCCGTACATGTACCATCTGCCTGTACGACACCAGGATCCATCGCTTGGGGCAGTACAAACCCATAACCGTTGTCCGATTCGTTATCGCGGGAACCATCGAGGAGCGCATCCTCAAGCTGCAGGTACGACATCATTTCAGCTAGTCAAATTTTTTTCAGTTACATATTTTTGATTTTGTATTACGCGTTACATACCATGCATACATGTTCGTTATTTCTCGGGTGATTGATCGGTGGTTTGGTTGGTGGTTCGTTTCACGAATCGCGATTTCGAGATTCTCCTTACGGAGCTCAACTCCTCCAAGCGCACCCTCATCCTCGAAATCTCCGGGTCCCTCGCTTCTTGCCTCCCCCTCCCCCTCCCCCTCCCCGTCCCGCAGGAGAAGAAGCAGCTGGTGTTCGAGGGT
>NW_003307612.1:46316-48110 GCF_000143455.1 Volvox carteri f. nagariensis
CCGGGGGGGGGGGAGGGGGGAAAGGGGAGCCCCACCTCTTGAGGACAGCGCAATGAAATGCCAGGGGCCAGGATGAGGCTGTGTGTGTATGTATGTATGTATGTCTCGGAGAGGCGAAGGGGTAGGGAAGAGAATGTGTGTGGGGGGAGGGGGGATGAATGCGGATGTCAACTGAGGGGTTAGGTTTGTGTAGAAGGGAGGGGATGAGTACGGATGTCCGGGCGTACGGGCGCACAGGTGTACGGAATGGAGACTGGCTCTGCTGTAAGTATGTGATGCTGGTGATTGTCATGGTAGTGACGATGGTTGTGATTACAAAAATTATTTGAACGCAAAGACGTGAATGCCCCTCCACCCGCCTCGCCCATCTCAGGGTGCTCGGGAGTGCAGGGGAGGTGGGTGGGAGGGGGCGAAAGAGGAGTGGCGTGTGTGTGTGTAGGTGTGTATGTAGGTGTGTATGTAGGTGTGTAGGTGTATGTAGGTTACAAGTTACAAGTTCCGTACGGATGCGGTGTCCGTCCGAAAAAGCCACAGGGGCCGTGGACATAAGTTTGTATGTCAGTAATGTGGCGAGTGTGTGTCGAGTGTGGTGTGGCCCTTCGCGGCCTCGGGGCCTTTAAGGCTCCCTACTGCTACTGCTGCTATTGCTACCGCTCTCGACGGTGTCGGATTTCATCTCTCATTTCATCTGTGGAGTGGGGAAAAAGGGTATCCCCTGGCCATGTTTAGTTGGTTATTGGGTTGGTTGGTTAGTTGCTCTATCTTCTGGTTGGTTTTATGACATATGACGTAAGGGACATGCGGGATTTCCTAAGGGCTGTAATGACAACGCCTTGTAGAGAATGACCTGGCGAAGACCAATTTAACAGTGTACATGCATGTAGGGATGCCTGAATAAATTTTGTAATTGCATGCTATGCAGTATGCTATGCCGATAGCGTTGATCGATTGATTTTACCCTTATAGTCAAAACAAAGCCAAACGATGAATTGAGCTTCTTGCAACGAATTTTCGTTGCTTCATTATTTCTTAAAGCTTTTTTCTACAGCAACATATAATTGTCCACGGGAACGCTGGCGGCGGGTTGAATCATACCTTTATTGCGGCGCACAAAGAACCCAGCCATCAACGAAAAAGTCATATTTTACATCCTTGTTACACCTTCCCACGCAACAACATCACAATCTAAAGCAACGAGTGCACCAACTAGCCATCTGCTGTGATGACCGCTGCCACCTCTTCGCCTGGGAGCCAGGCGCCAGCTCTTAATCAACAACCTGAACAGCAACGACAAACAGGCTCGAAAAAGCCTGGCTTGATCGCATCATTTCCATCCTCATCACCATCGCCCACGACCAATGGTGGCCCGTTAAGTGGCTTACCATTTCCATTCCTCCTGGTTGGCGCCGTGGGCTCTGCCGCACTGGGTCTCGGCCTCGGGGCGCTGCTTCTGGGAAGGAGGAGGTCGCTGCGCAGGAGGGGCAGCAGCAGTGGTGCTGGCAAGAGCAGCTCCTCCGCAGGTAGGGGCGGGGTGGCCCCCGGGGGGACGACTTGGCATTCCCTGTGTACCTTCCTTTTGTGTGTGTGGTTTTGTGTTGGGGGGGGAGAGGGGGTAAGGGGGTTGGCAAAGGGGCTGGGTGTGTGGTGAGCGACTGCTGTCCTCAAGAGGGGCTCTGGGTAGGTGGGTGGGTTGGCTGGTTGGGGAAGAGGGGCTGGTGTCACACTCTTGCTTTGTAATTCTAGAATAGGGTTTGTGCGGGTAGCTGAGCGGGGGCGAGTGGGGCCGGTGTGTGT
>NW_003307612.1:48160-48845 GCF_000143455.1 Volvox carteri f. nagariensis
GATCACCTAGGACAACACCTCCCTCACACACACACACACACACACACACACGCACATTCACGTACATATACCCACACCCCGCCACTATCCCCCCAAAGCACACATCCGATGCCACGTACACAAAATCCGGCTGTCCTTCCGTTCCCTCGTATGCATCTCCCCTTCCCCCCCTTCCCCCCTTCCCCCCAGGACCGTGTTCCAAGCTGAAACACACCTCCCGGTGCGTGCCACTGGCAGATGGCAGTGCATGTGTTGTACGGCGGGAGATTGCGGCAGATAACTCCTGTCTATTTAACAGCATTGGTGAGCGGTGGGTGTTTGGGGGCTGGGGGGTGCAAGGGAGGGTGTGTGGGGGGGAGGAAGAGGATATTCATCCGGACATAATGGCTGTAGGTGGGGAGTTCCTGTTACTGCCACTACTACTACTACTACTACTACTACTACTACTGCTGCTATTGACACTGCCACCGTACCACGACTGCACGTCGCTGCAATGCCCTCTCGACGACGTTGTGTCAGGCTACGCAATGCACAAGTCGCGGTCGAGAGCACCGCACCTGAGGAGTGTGAGTCCTAAGGGGGAGAGGGGGAGGAAGGGGAGGAGGGGGAGGAAGGGGAGGGGGAGGGGGAGGAAGGGGAGGGGGAGGAGGGGGAGGAAGGGGAGGGGGAGGAAGGGGAAGGGCAG
>NW_003307612.1:48895-49758 GCF_000143455.1 Volvox carteri f. nagariensis
AGGGGGAGGGAGAGGGTGTTCCCTACCTCGAGTAGTAGTAGTAAGGTCGGTGTATGCCTCTTGTCAAATGTGTGTGTGTGCGTGTGTTTTGGGGGGGCGTTCTAGGGCCCCCAACTTTCCAGGAGTGGGGGGTGGTGGGGAACCCGCTCCCCTAACCAGCTGGTGCCCCCTGACCCCCAGTAACCCCCCGACCTGACCTGACCCGACGTGCAGAGGTAATCCCCCTCCCCCCCGCCCATGTAGGTGGTGGCTCGGCAAGTGGCAAGTGATCGGACCACATATTCGGATGCCTTCCTGGGCATGACGAATGAAGCGTACTGCAACTGGATACGACAACCGTACAACTGGGGCGGCGGTATCGAGCTTTCCATCCTGGCGCAGGTGTATATATGTGTGTGTGTGCGTATATCTGTGTGTGTATGTGCACGTGTGCGCATGTTTTTGCTTTCGGGACGTGTGTATGTATGTATGCCGAAGAGTGTGAGGGCGGGTATGCCGTACATCGGGTCATGTCGGGGCGGTGTGCGCGTGTACGACCATATCATATCGATAACGGCGATGTGATTGTGGAGGAGGACCTGGGTTGGGGTTTTACCCCCTCCCCTCCTCCCCCTGCCCCCACTCCCCCACTCCCCTCCCCCCTCCTCCACCTCCCCGGGGGTTTCTGGGGAGCTCCACGACGTGTGCGGACGTGTGTAACCCCAGACCTGCCGCTCTGCCGTACATTCACTTAACATTAACACACACGTACGCGCCACGCAGGCGTACGGCATTGAGATTGCCGCCTGGAACATAGAGAGCCGTAAGGAGCACGTGTTTGGAGAGGAGTCGGGTGAGAGGTTCCCCCGGGTCCCCCGGGGGGG
>NW_003307612.1:52019-57952 GCF_000143455.1 Volvox carteri f. nagariensis
TCCTGCGTTGGCCCATCCTCCGCTGGGGCGTTTAGGGTGGGTCCTTCTTGCTGCATTGCACCTTCCGCCGGGGTGAAGAAATCTGTGATGGCCCGCTGGCGGGACCTCTGTTGCTGGGGCTGCCCCACCACCTGTCGCTGTCGCTGCTGCTGCTGCTGTCGCTGCTGCTGCTGCGGTCCTGCCGTTGCTGTCGCCCCCCTCCGTCCCTGTCGCCGGGTTGCTGCTCGGAGGCAGCACCTGCCGACTTCCATGGCGGATAGCGCCGCTAGGGCGATCACGTCCCACGGGCCCTGCTCACACCCGGGTGGCGCTTGGGCAAGCCAGAGCTGCTGCCGGGTGGTGGTATTGTTACTGCTGCTGCTGCTATTGTTACTGCTGCTGCTGCTATTGTTACTGCTGCTGCTGCTATTGTTACTGCTGCTGCTGCTATTGTTACTGCTGGTGCTGCTATTGTTACTGCTACTGCTGCTATTGTTACTGCTACTGCTGCTATTGTTACTGCTGCTGCTGCTATTGTTACTGCTACTGCTGCTATTGTTACTGCTACTGCTGCTATTGTTACTGCTGGTGCTGCTATTGTTACTGCTACTGCTGCTATTGTTACTGCTACTGCTGCTATTGTTACTGCTACTGCTGCTATTGTTACTGCTACTGCTGCTATTGTTACTGCTACTGCTGCCATTGTTACTGCTACTGCTGCGGCTGCCCTCCCTTCCCGCCATGTCCCCCATCGCGCCACGGGGACGTTCCATTTTTCGCTTACACGTACATACATACATACGTACAGTGTGTGCGGGGCCGCGGGCGAATCCGGAAGATGACGAGACGTCGTACAACCCGAGGACCAAACGCGGCAAAATGATCATTGCGGCAGCACGGAAACTGGTGTGTATGTATGTATATATGTGTGTGTGCGTATGTATGTATGTGTGTTCCGGGGTGGGGTTGGGGGTGGGCTGCTGTCCTGGCGGGGCCCTGGAAGGCTGTGGGGCGAGCGTAGTGGGATGTGTACGGGATAGTTTCTGGCCTTACTTTTGAATTTAAATAAACGCGCGGGGACCTGCAACGACTACCGTATTTTCCTTGTGTGCGGTTGTATATATCTACGACTAATTATAAAATTCGTGCGCGCGTGTGGCAAGTGTGCGACATGCGGGGATCCGCCGTACATTCACGTAGCCGTACAGACATCTCCGTACCCTGTTGTATGGTATCTGGGTCATCTCCTCGCTATAGCCTCCGTACTGCACATTCAATTCGGTTTTTGTCTTTATCACGGATGCCGTTGTTACCGCTGTTACCGTTATACTGTTTAGTTACTGTTGTTATCGTCATCATCGTGCCATTACTGACGATACCGTACGTCGTACGTCGTCGTACAATGTCGCTGTCGTACCACGGCAGGTGGAATTGGCCCACAAGGAGAGCCTTTTCCTCGGAGCGTCCGTTAAGAAGCAACAGCAGCAATCGCAATCCCAACCTGCCGCCTCTACATCAGCTCAATCTGCTCCGCCAGCAGCGAACGGCATCGCTACCAGCGCCGCTGCTGCAGGCAGCAGTAGCAATAGTAGCAACAACAACAACAGTTCGACCGCTGCTGCGACTGGTGCTACAGCCGCGCGCAGGACAGGGGCCGCCAAGCTTGCCACGCGGCGGGTGGCTCGGAGCTCTGCGACCACCACCCCCACAGCTGCCGCCGCCACCTCATCACCCACCACTATTACTACAGCTACAACAACTTCATGCGGCGACGGCAGTAGCGCCAACCCCGTCACCATCTCCTCTGCTGCTGGTGAACCGTCCACAGCCGACACGGCGGCTGCTACTGCTGATCCCCATGTCGCAGCGGCGGTGGCAGCTGACAAAGCAGAGGGTGCTACAGCCGCCGGGGCGGGGGCCGGGGGCTCCGAAACCCCAACCGCGACAACCGTCAGTTGTTCCAAGCTCAGTTGCGCGGACTGCGGGACGACGTGTGACGGGGTGGCTGAGGCGCAGCGGCACGCACTCGCGACAGGGCACCAGAATTTTAAAGAGGACGTTGCCTGATCTGGATCGAGATCTAGATCTTGACAATCGAGCACCATACATTTCACCACCACCACCACGACACGGGTAATGCGCGTAATTCGCAACATACATACATACTTACACGGCTGACGCTACGGACCACACGCTACTGTATGTACGGCAGGGGCTTCCGTCGTTTGCAACGGGGAAGTGTACGGCTTTGCTTTGCTGCTGGATGATATGAAGCGAAGTGAAGTGAAGTAAAGCAGCCTGGTAAGATAGGTCGAAGAACACCTTCTGGCAGTTTTCCCGTGCCCCCAACCCCCAACCCCCAGGCCCCCGGGGGGATTTCCCGACCCGATGTGTTTCTTGGATGTCCAGTCCTCCGGTGCATGGCTGTGTGGCTCCAAAAGGGGGAGAGAGGGGGGTACCGCCTGCCGTTTTTGTGTTTTAGTGATACCTTGGTGGCCCCTCGCGAGATGTGTGTGTATGTATGTATGTCATGTTTCTGACCAGCACACCTGTGTATGTGCATATGTCACGCCGGTATGTGGATCTACATACATACGTACATGTGGAACTTCATACACACGCGGCACATCCTACTTTAGTATCCATCTCGCTCTTTTCCCCTCGTGGTTCGGTTCCTTAGTCATCAGATATAATCGCAATATGAATAGGAAGTTTGGAAGTTGCTACTGCCGGCTATACGCTTAGTTTCCATTATTAGGAAGCCTTACTCATATTTGCCCGCTGCTATTTTGCTCCTGGCTGCGGGCGTTTTTCGCCGAGTATCGCTACGGAAGTAGAGGGGTTGGGAGGCAGATAAGAGAGGCCGAGCGGGAGAGGTAGGGGGATTGGATGGTGCATGTGCGGGGAGAGGCGGCGTGAGGTGTTGAGATGTTTGGGAAGCAGCCTGTGTATGTGATCCGGTCGAGATAAATAAAACTGCAGTACAGGGGATTGCGGAGCCCCCTCGGGATCCCGTCCCGACAGACAGACAGGTAGGAGGAGGAGAGTCAACTCTCGCGTCCAGCCCGGACCAGAACCTGTAGTTATAATGCTAATATTGTTCCCGCGACCTCGCAGTTCGAGCCGCTTCGCTTCCAACAGACGGCTTCACCCCCCTACCCTCGCTGAGACAGCCTATCCAGCCATCTATACTTTTATCCACATCGTTACAAGTCATTTTCATGTATCTTTTTCGCGTTTTTAGGTATCTTCGTCTTTGCGCCAATACCACTCGTCCGTCACCACCAGAAAGGGTGGAAGGATGCAAACCCCCTCGCACTCCCTCTCCAAAACTCTTATGTGTTGTTTGTAATACTAGTTGACTAGCTGCCGACGTCAATACGTTCCCTGTGTTGCGGTCGCGGTAATGATGGTGATAATGGTGGTAGCAGTAGTTGCAATACACACACAGACAGACACACGCCCCGGTACAGAAGTAACATCCGAACACATCCGAGCCACAAGACCGCCTCCGATGTAAGAGGCCCAAGGCCGCCGCTCTCTCTTCCGCCACAGCCCCCTCCTCTCTCTCTCCTTCCCCCCCTCTCCCACAGCCAAATACCCCACACACAACAGGCGGCTGGCAGAGGTTAAGGCCTGGCTTCTGCTCCCGTCGCGTCACGGCGCGTCCGGGTTCAAATCCGCCTGCCGACCTCTCGTGGTGTTTGAGAGGTGATGAAATGGGAGGTGGCCCCCCATCTTGTGGACGGTGTAGGACGTGATAAAATCAACTCGCGAGCTGACCAGGAACTAAGTTGACGCGCCGTTGATCCGCTAGATTTGGTTGGATGCTGGTGGTGAGTTGCCAAACTCAAAGAGTACACTCTGAAGTCGGATGGGGTGAATGGCTTAGGGTGCCCCTCTAGCAGGGGAGAGCAGGGAATTGCCTCGGGTAGGAGGCCACTGGTGAAGCTTAACCACCCTGTAACAACATCAACAAGGAGGCCGCACCACACGCCCCAACCGTCACTGACATTCAAAAATCCACACAACACACGAGCGTACACGGTCACATAGCCACAGCAGACCATGAAGTTGGCTGCGTGAGACGGTTGTGGTAAAACCCGTGGCGGTGGATGGGGGGGAAAAGACGTGTGCGCAAAGGAGTGCGCATAGACAGAGTTAAGATACCCGACCACCAGCAGCAAGCGCCTGCGCAATTCTCAAGCGTCTGCCCTTTGAGAAAAATCTTCTTTGATGTTCTTGACGGCACTATGCAGCAAAACCCTGAACGCTCCCCAGCTGTGACGACCACTTCACGCCAGGCCCGAGCAGCAGAAGGGCGTCACTGCCCCTTTATTGCCGCAATCCTGCTGCTCATGCAGCTGTTGTTCGTTCCTGCCGTTGCCCCCGCTGCCCCCCCTCCCCGTTGCCAGCTCTGCCAGTACGATTTCCCAACATTTAGTGTTTTACCCTCGGTCCAAGTGCGTGTCGGGGTCCAAAGGTGCGTCGGAAGCGACGAGCAACCACCCAAGTAGCTGTCCCTCCTCCTCCCCCTCGCCATGCTGTCCTTTCCCTCTCCGTATACGAAACCTGCCTTCGCGGTCTGTCCCGCTATTGCACTCGCTCTCCTCCACCTTCCCGCACTGGCATCCTACCCTCCGAGCCTGCTGCTGCTTCCATTGCTGTTAGAACGGCCACACAGCGACAGCCAATACTAAAACTGCGTGTGCAGCATGCTGCGGTCAATCAACCGAAACTACCCCACCATCAGCACGATTACGTACCACCGCATTTCGCCCCACCGCAATAACACGCCAGTGCACACACACATGCACGTCTAAGACATTCGCACACAGAGGAAAAGTACTCTGCTAGGACCGCACACGAGACAATTGCCAACGATTCGTTCCCCGAACCCCTTCTAAAACCCAGCCCCGGCAATCCAAGCCTAAGAAGGCGTCCGTCAATCATTTCATGCAATTCCAGACCGTGCCAAGGCTTCCGACAAGCCGAAGTCGTCTGCCCCACCCTCACCCTCTTCTTCCTCTTCTTCTTCCTCCTCATCTTCCTCCATGTTGTTGTCCAGCGGCCCAAGTGCTGCCGACTTGCCCGCACCCTCCATAACACCACGCAGCTCATCCAGACCTGCGAAGAGAAAGCGAGGGGAAGCGAGTTCTTAATGGAAGAAAAGACTGCCGTCTCAAATACACGCGACCCATTAACGGGCCCCTAATCCAGTCTTCCCGCAGGGCCGCAACCCTTGACATGGGGAAGAGGGAGGAGGAGGGCGCATGTACGGGGAGGGAGGTCGCAACAAGACGAGGAGGAGACAGTTCTTCCTTCTCATATATAGTGTTTTTTATAATAATAATAATAATAATAATAATAATAATAATAATAATAATGCAACGGCACACATCCCGTTCTTGTTATTGTCATAATGATAATGTTGGACCGACCGTCATCGCTGATGGTATTTTCGTCCAGTGCGAGCAGCTCCAAGGAGGATTTGGACACCAGGGCCCTGGCCACTGCCACCGCACCGGCACGGCGGATCTGCACACAGGAACCCGGGGCAGATGGGGCACACACATAGACACACATACACACAAGAGGAGGGTGATGGTGTAGTAGCTGGTACACAGTACGGCTATACAAATACGCGCTAAGCGCGACCGCCAGTATCTCCAGAGGCCTTTTCAGCGGCCAGCTACTACAGATGGGGAATAAACAGGTGGACCGGTGGAATGGGTGTGGTGGAAGAAGAAGCGGCGGGTGGCCGCGACGGGGCGGGGATACATCACTCCTCTCTCTCCCTCTCTTTTCCTGCCCCGACCCCCGCCCCCCTGCACCCCCCCCCCCGCCCCGATCCCATAACACATCATGCCTCTACCCACCGGACACCGACCTTCATCCTAAGCTCCCATACATCTCCTCTTCATCGCCCTTCTCCTCTACATCCCTGACCATAT
>NW_003307612.1:58064-106532 GCF_000143455.1 Volvox carteri f. nagariensis
CGTCCTCCTGCCCCTCCTCCTCCCCCCCTCCCCCCCCCCTCCTCCTCCTCCTCCCCCTCCTCCTCCCCCCCTCCCCCCCCTCCTCCTCCTCCTCCTCCCCCTCCTCCTCCCCCCCTCCCCTCCTCCTCAGACTCCTCCTCTCCTGGTCTGCCCCTCGTACACCTCTTACCTGATTTCCCACCAGGTCAACTGTTTGCGGCTCCGCCAGCGCGCCCAGCGCCCGGGACAGAAACAGCGCCCCCCTGTCCCCCAGCTCGTTCTCTCGGAGGTTCAGCAGCCGGAGACTGGAGGCGTGAGCCACCACCAGTGCAGCCACCGCCTGCCACCGCGGGGCCCAGGTCCAGGAAGGGCGGGAAGGGCGGACTTAGCAGCGGGGACACGTGAACATCGACATCTCGACCACACGAACCTTTTGCATTACCACAAACGTGACATGGTGGGCACTCCACGAGTTCCCCTCGGGTCACCCCCCTGGATCCCGGCGGGGAGGAGGTCCGTAAAGCAGCAGTCGGTAAAAGAGCGCAGAGGAGGGGTTGCAAAGTGGGAAGTGACAACGGGAGGACAGGCCGAAAAGAATATTAATTAATCTTTTATTTCATCTACTTACCAGCCGAAGTAGTACCGAAGTCCTTCCCTGCCTACCCACCCACCCACGCCATCACCATCGTCAAGCAGGTCATTTCCAGAGCCCCAACAGCCCTTCACGCCCTCACCCGTGCCGCTGCCGGGTCCACCTCGTTGAGCGCCAACCCCAGCTCCTCCAGCTGCTGACGAGGACCGCTGCTGTTGCTGCTGTACGACTGCAGCAGTGTACGGCACACCTCCGTGACGCCGTCGGGGCCAAGTGAGGTATCGTTGAGGTTGAGGGCGCGCAGGGTGGGCTGAGCCGCCAGTGCCTTGGCCAGCTCCGGAACCACCTCCGAGGTAAGGGGGTTGTCTGACAGATCCAGTCGTACGAGTCGGGCACCTGGTGGTGGCGGTGGTGGTCCGGGGGGGAGGGGTTAGGGTGGAGAAGACGTAGGAGGTTTGAAGTGCGGGTTGGTTTTGGCATTGCACTGCATGGCTCAATCGTGCTGAATCGATGATAATTCGGATCAATAAGGTTTCATTTAAGCGCCTTAACGACCCAGCTCGCTCATTGGTGGTAAGCCTGCATTGCCAGCATGTCCCCAAGAGCAAATGTTCCAGGGGAGCTATTTCTGGCCAGTGGCGACCAGTGGTTGGAGTTGCCGGTTACACACACACACACACACACACCACCGCTTTTGGTGCAGCAGCGCCCTTTCTGTGCACATTTTGAGGCCCTCCCCCCACACACACACACACCCTCCCATACTCGCCAACACCCCCACCCTACCCACCAGCCATTAGCGACTTGGCCAGTGCGACACCTCCCGCGGGTCCGACACGGCTGGAAGCGAACCGCAGGTCCTACGGAGGCGGCCAGGGTGCGGCGGCGGCGGCGGCGGCGGGGGAGGAGAGGGGTTTGGGGTTGGGGTTGGGGGGGAGGTACAACTGCAAACTTGATTTTACTACAGAACCGCACAATATTAGAGTAAATGGGGCAAGGGAAGGGAAGGGAAGGAGTAGGAATAAAAGATAAGGCAGGCTCGAGCGCCAATGCGCCACCACAACACACACACACACACCAAAAGTGTGGATCCTCGTTGACCGGAGTGTGAGGGCGAAGGGAGGCCAGCTGGTGCACACAGGGGTGCGGGGCGGAGGCGGAGGAAAAGAGGACGGGCCGGCCCTAGGTGGGCGCATCTTGGGGTCCAGTGGTGGACCGGGACAAGCACCAGGCTCAGGCGACAAGGCCAGAGAGACAGCTACAACACCAAGGGGCCATCCGCGACGATAGAAACCGCGTCGTGAAAACTGCAGCTGCGAAAACTCGCTATATATTGTATATATGTAGTCTGTATATATGTACGATGTTGACCTGCGAGCTGACCAGGAATGGAGTTGGGCCGCTGTCGACCCGGCAGATTCCGTTGGATGCTGGTGGTGGGTGCGGAACCTGAGCGATCCACTGAGAAGTTGACTAGGGTGACTGGATGAGGGTGCCCCGAAATACCGGGGAAGGCAGGCTTTCGCCGGGTAGCTGCCACGGGTGAAGATATGAACCCCTGTCCCACACATCATAAATGTATATATTTATATATGTAATGCGAGTTCTCGCAGCCGCAGTATATACATACATACGTACATACATATATAACATGCGGATCCAGGGACGGGCCCCCTCCTCACCCACCCCACCTCCAGCTGCGGTGCACGTGATAGCAGCCCGGCAATATGTCCGGCGCCCTCGTCCCCACTCATGTTGTTGAAGAGCTGCAGACGACGCAGGCGGGACGGGTCCGCCAGCAGCTCCGAGGTAGCGCGACAGGCGTGTACGGAGAGACCCACGTTTTGGAGGGACAGGCTCTCCAGGGGGGCCTGCAGCGGAAGGCATCATACATTATGGGCCTACGGGCCTACGGGTCCGTAATATTTTTTCTACAGATATGCTGTGTTGTACGCTGTGCTGCTTCATGCACACGCCAGCGCATCTTTCAAGATGTCCTCTTTTTCCCGCGTCTTTATCCATAGCTCCAAACCAGGCCCCCCGCCCCGCCAGGCGGCGGAGCCCCCCCGAACCCGACCCCCACCCCGACCCCGACCCGCAGGCTGACCTTGCCCGCCAGCACCGCCTCGCACGCGCGCACGCCCTTCTCCCCCAGTGCATTGTCCGACAAGTTGAGGGCAGTCAGGCGGGGAGCGCTCGACAGCGCCGAGGACAGCACTCGCAGCACGTCAAGGGCCTCATCCTCCTGGTGGTGGATGGGGAAGTGAAGCGAGGGGAACGGTTTGACAGGGCGGTTGGAGCGTTCGGTTAGGGACACAGCGAAATTTTGGCCCGGAAGGGACCGTTCTCCTAGCCCCGCCATCCACACCTCACCCTCCATCCTGTACTTTTCCCGATTTTCCCGATTTTCGTGAATCAGATTCAGGCCCAAATTTTCGGTTGCCTTGACCCCCAATTACGGGGTTCAATTGTCAAGGGTCCATCCTTCTAAACTACACTGCGGCTCTCCCCTGAGAACCACCTCCGCAGAAGAACAATCGCCTTTTTCCCGTAATCCCCCCTCTTCTTCCTCCTCCTCCTCCCCCTTCCCCCTCCTCCTCCTCCCTCTCCCTCCTCACGCACCGGCCTGCCCGCAATGACGTCGGAGATGTCCGCCTCTAGGAGGCTGCAAGATACCGCTTGAAGAGCACGGGCAGCCACTGCGGCGGCATCCCGACCGAAGCTCTTGGTGCTGAAGCGGATCTGCGGAGCCACCCACCCATGTGCAGGAGGGGGAGAAACGGTTACGAATGCGCAATACGATACGGGAGAGCAATCGAGGATGACATTAACCTAGCGAACATAATAGTAATAATATTTTACCAAAATCAGAGTCAGGACAGGAGGAGTCATTGTATGTCCACATCAGCCGGCGGCTATCGATGCAAACACGGCATCAGGAACTGCACCAATGGGTAAATCGATCCAACGAAACGAACCGCCTTTTCATCAACCTCATCAACAACCGCAGCAAGCCTAATCACATGCCTTCCTTGACCGCGCGGCGAGATCTTGTACACAACACGACAACATCCCTCCCCCAGCGCCCAGCGTCAACGCCCCACACATCCAGCCGAGCCGCGTCCCTCCTCCCGGACAAACACACGCACCGTAACTCCCTTACTCACACCAGTCCGAACTACTACCTTCCCCCAAACCCAGATCCCGACGTGCAAGCAAGCGCTCCATGTAAAACAAACTCTCGAAATCCTCAAAACCCTCACTGACCCAAATCGATAGCTTTTTCCTGGCATGCACACCCAGATGTGTTAATTCCGTGCACACACGAAAATAACACCCCACACGAAGACAGATGTGTTAGTGTGTGCGCGGAAGGAACACACGAAGGTACCCCCACACGAAGACATCCGCACCCACTAACTGACCCTGTTGACTGAACTGCCGGGCGCCAGCATGGGAGCCAGCACAGCCTCAGCCGCCTCCGCCGTCAGGAAATCCCGCGAGCCCACAAGGTCCAAAAAGTCCACCACCTCACTCGCTCCCGCTGCTGCTGTTCCCGCCGCTGCACCGTCTACCTTGCCGCCATCCTTCACGACTTGGATTGCCAGCTCACCTAGCTTCCTGCAGGTCGCAATGCCAGGGCGTGCAAGTGGGAAAGGTGGGGGAGCTTGATCGGATGGTGGTGGAACGGAGAAGGGGCCCCGGTTCGTGACAAGCCGCGGCTCTCGGGGAATGGGCGTTAAACACGCACGGCCGAGCATGGAGAGGGTGGGATAGGGATGCCCATGTGGGTCAGGATCATAAGAGTGTGGTTGATAGCGGAGTGCTGAATCTCATATTTCGTCGCGCCAACGATGCGTGAGGGGGATATGGGGCAGTAGTAGAGGAGGCATGGTGAGGCGGTTGAGACAGGGGCAGGAAGGGGCGGTAACACCGTGGGCTGGAGGACCTCTGCGCCTTGCACCACCTTGCGAAACCGGCGGTGTGCAACGCCCACCCTAGCCCCCAAATCCTGAACTGATGCCCATTATTACACGGAGTGTCGGTGGCATGCAGGTGGCATGCAGGCCGGCGGCATCAGGCCAGCCCGTGTTGCCGGCAGCCAACTAACCGTCTCCCGTTGTCGCACCTAGCGTACGCCGAGGTGGTTTCTGCCGCGGGCCTATCCCCAGTCGTTGTTCGGGCTGCAACCTCCGCTGCTGTGTAGGCTTTCTTCTCAATCGCCGCCGCAGCCACCGCCGCAACCTGGGTATCGCATGTAAAGGGCGTTTCAAAGGATTTCAACCTCAGCAATATTAAAAAGCGAGTGCAGCTCATATCTAATATATTAAATTTGCCATCCATAAGCTGAACAGGAAGGTGAAGTTAGGGTCAGTTCCTCGATCTGCCGGCTCGATGCGCGGGAAATCCTACCTCAGAGCTAAGCTCTAAACCTCGCGCATGTGCCATTGCACATATGCTAGCGATAAGTCGCTGGAGGACATCCTCCCGCTGGGCAGGGGTAAGAGTCCACATCGCGGAAAAAAGGTAGGTGCCGGTAACCTAGGGTTGGGGCCAGATGTGCACCTCCTCTGGCAATCCAAGCCGTTTAGTTTATGCAAAAGGAAAAGTTGTGTTTGCGGATCGGGCTTCTAGGCCGGCATTGTACGGTACTGCAAGTATTACAAATTTTAGGAAGCCATGCACCGCCGGTTTGTAACATGATGAGAACAGGGCAAGATATCACAGATAACCTGTACAGGAATTCAAGTTTTGCTCCATGCAGCAAAATTGCTTTTCGCTGCCTGATACGCGTACTAAAGCGCCACAACGTATTGTGGTGTGCATAGCGGGTTGAGCCCGACATGGCCGTAAGCTTAAGGTCATCATATGCGTGTGTAATTGTTACAGCGGGAACGTTAGTCTCCAGATTGTTTGTCTAATCCAGCACTTTTTAAATTAATTGGCCACGTTAGGAAGGGCACGTATGGCTGTGTGACCGTGCCGTGCCGGAATTTTAAAACAACATTATGAATCCATTGTTAGGATCCTCCAAGCCAGATTGCAACTCAGAAATTACAACCTGCGCAACTCAACATGCCGTGTGACAACCCCAAGTTATACTGACAGCGTTGTGGTAATTAAAGACGCGGACATGTGTCCGAAAACTGTCAGTAAGCAAACACCTTGCACCTGTTCCGACAGCTCTCAGGGACAGGCGGATTAATAAAGCGAAACAATACTGTAGTCTTTCACATGCTCAGCCATCACCATTAGAGAACGAAAAGCAGAGAGCAGTCCGCACCGTCAACACAACTGCGCAAAAATACAAACAGCGCACATACGTCAAGCCGCCAAAAGCCAACTTCTACGGGCTCCGGAACCAACAAGCAGAGTTACGTGTCCTAGGTCAACAGGATTAACCATAATGATGGGGATGGAAATTCCTCAAAGAAAGCGAGCTCAGCAAAAGAGAAGCCCAATACCAGATGTCACAGGCAGGTTCCAGCCTGCAGACGCGTGGGAACCTACCATCGACACAGCAAATCATGAAACGCAATCCCTAAGGTGCATGATCCGATGCGGCAGAGAAACACGCTTAAGCAAGAGTTGTTTCTCCTTGGGCGCGATGCACAACTAGCGCGGCTCCCGGAGACGTGCTGACGGCCCGGTCCCGCAAAATAAGTCCAACTGCCAAACAAGCCAGCACCGACTCAAGGTTGCTAGCTTTTTTTCAAGCCCCGGTTTAACACCAAACTTGCAAGCGGCTAAATGATGACTACGCGAACGAGGTGCCTCACGGAAGGCGCAAAGTGTTTCTTTTGAACGGTGCCCAAGATGCTATTGTTAATTGTTGGTTCAGTTAGTTAGGAACCCGTAATTGATGGGTTGCGCATGCAGCCTCGGAGCCCCCGCGATGGCGGAACTGGCAATCCCCTAGCCACAACAGAAACTCAAATCGAACCACTTACCTTCCTATACGGCAGGTATTATTAAGTGGTAGTATAACGGTACGGTAGTACGACATAAGAGGAAACGGCGCCTGCTACGCGCGCGCGGGCGGCACACCTAGGCTCGCGCGGCCCATCCTCATCGTCAGTAAAGGACAACAAGCCAAACAGACGCGCCGACACGCACGCAACATACCAGACCATACACAGCACACACCTGCAATGGGCCCACATCCCCGATGAAGCACGTAGGTCGCTCGCCGCACCTCGCCCCTCATACCCGCGCGCCTTCTGTACACGTTCCTAAGCTCTGTCGTTAGCAATATACACACCACACCACGCATGGGGGGGTCCATAACGACGAAACATATCATAACTGTATGCGAAAAGATGCTTTTCGCGCGCGGGCGCGCGCGATATGACTCAGTCCCAGGCAGTACGGCGGTACAGCGGTACGGCAGTACGGCCGACTCGCCGACCCTTCCTATCCTTCCTGCTTCTCTCCTTTGCAACTGATTCGGGAAGCGTCGACAAATAATAATATCCCAGGACGCGTTCCTTCGCGCACCACAAGATTTTTAAAAAGTCAAAATCGTCGTTTCCTGAGCATGCATAGCATGCCATGAATATACATATATGTATCGATGCATATGAGGCTCGCTAGCTTGGGCGGCCGTACGTACACAAAACACACTATGACTACATATCGTATCGTGCTTGAGTCAGTGCGGCCACCTGCGCTCTACGTACCGCACGTCACACACCTGCACCTGTGCCAGCAGCATCCAGTAACCGCAACCACCACCAATACAGCACCAGGGTCCGCCAACTTCCCCTTTATGAGACCTCCCCCATGGCTCCTCTCTTCCCCCCGTCCACCCCTACACACACACACATACAGAGGCACGTCTTCTCCCTCCCATATGCACTTAAGACGCACATGTGCTGCTGTTTGCTCCTCGATATCCCCCAAAAAGTCTCAAACAAGGAGAGACAGACAGACAGACCAGACAGAGAGACAGAGAGACCAGGCAGACAGACAGACAGACAGACAGACAGACAAGACAGACAGACAGACACCCACAAGAAGCGCAACGACACATATAGTCATACAACCCTCACCTGTCCTCACCACCCCCGGGCAACAGCCTCCCTCACCGCCTCACCGCCTGATGCACGGGGCCATTGGGCCGTTATTTGGCCACGTAACGGTCGCACGTGGCGACTCTACAACGAAATACACACATTAACACATACATATGCACACACATACACACCCCTCCTCTTCCCGCCGCACTGCCTCTGCCTAGAAATGCTGGCCCCCTGGCATTGCTGGTAGACCTCCTGCCACGTCACCACTCCATATCAACAACAACAAGAAGAACAAGAAGAAGAAGAACAACAACAACTATAACACACGAAAACACACCATCACCCGAGACCCAGCTCACATCCCAGCTCCCCCTCCACACAACCCCCCCGATCTGGACGCCACCTACCCAGCTAGGTGCGTTTGCTTCAGCGAGGCAACCTTTTAAACCTGCCGGATGCCTGCTACCTCTAATGTGCCGTACAACCGCAGTACGGCAACATGGTGTGCATAATCATCATCATCGTCATCATGGTCACCAACAGTGTTATCACCACGACAGCTAGAGGTCAGCTGGCTCTATACGTAATTGACCTGGTACTGACTGGCAGGCTGCTGGCATTGGCACAGCAGCAGCAGCAGCAGTTTGCACGGCGATCTGCATGTGTGTGGGTGTGGGTGCGGGTGTGCATCGCACCCAGAGAAGTACAGAAATGATGAGTCGTCTCACCTCACCCATTACCCACAATGAAAAAACACAACCCACCGTTCCCACCATCCTTGGTGCCTACTGAAGTACCTACCTCAGCAATAACGGTTTTACTACACGTGCGACAAACACAAACCGTCAACCGTCAACTGTCAACTGTCAACCAGCCAGTTATATGTAACCGGCAATAATAGCTGCTATGGCAGCAGCACTACCACTACCAGTACTACCAGCACCACCGGCACCAGAGGTAACTCGAGCAGTGCCAACAGCGATGGGTGGTGTATGTCTATCGATCCGTCGACCTGGTGGCCGCGGCGGTGACGGCGGCCCAAGAAGTGGCGGCGGCGGCCCCAAAGGGATACCCAAAGTTTTCACTTCGAAGCGCATCCCAGCTAAGCTAGGCATATCAGTTGTGTTAGGGCAACGCGCAGGGGCCGCCGTTGCACCGCGCACCTCCGCCTTGGGGCCCTTTCCCCTTTCCGCTTTCTGGACCTCGCTTCCTCCCTCTCCTTTCTTTTCGATAGTCGTCTGGGCTTCGTTATATCCTCTCCGTCCCTGCGCGCCTCACCCGTCGCACACTTCCTCACTAAACACCGGACAGTAAACAGCTACTCCTGAAGTCAGACAGACAGACAGATAAACAGACAGACGTGATTCTAAGATGCCAGCGGAACTGGCTCCGCCGAACGAGTTGGCAGACCCCCCCCGAGGCTCCGGCCGCCGTCGGAGCCGTTGAGAGCAGCGGCAGCGGCTCCACCGCCGCCACCGCCGCCGTACGGCACCTGCTGGAGGTACGTCAGGAAGGAGCCGCCGCACTGGGCGCGCTTCAGTCCGCCGTCGAGCGGCCGCAGCGACTCCAGGCGGCTACTGCCGCTGTTACTGCTGGCAACGGCGCTGGTGCCGCCGGTTGCGTGATGTGGTTGTTGCTGTTGTTGTTGCTGAGCTAACAGCGCTTGCGCCATGCTGAGGACCTGTGGCACGTTGTCGAGAGAGGGTTGAGAGGGTTGTGGGGAGGTGTCGTGGTGTGTTGTAGAGTGTCATGGACGATTGAATGGGTGAATGGGAGAATGGATGGGAGAGTGAAGGCGAGGATGGGTTCGCAGGAGAGCATCAGGGCCAGGGGAACACAGAAGGACAGAAGTCCCAGAGCCGGAAGAAACAAGGGCTGAGCGTACCTGGGCACGTGATGCCTGTACGACATCGCGGCGGGCCTGCGTCGGCGGTGGGGTAATCTCAAAGCCCCGGCTACCAGCGCCGCCGCCGCCGCCGCCACCTCGGCTGCCAGCGCCGCCGGTGCCGCCGCCGCCGCCGCCAGCTTTACTGCTTCCGCTGCTAAGCCCCAATCTTGAGTCTAAGGACAAGTGGGGCAAAAGGACGCCGCCGGCGCCGGCGCCGCCGCTACTGCCGGTATTTTGAGCGGGACTACTGCCCCAGGAAACCCGACTCGGCGGCGGCACGCTCGAATTCCCGCGCAATGCGCCGCCGCCACTGCCGCCGCTACCAGGCTGTTGCTGATGATGATACTGACTGTAGTTGTAACGGCCCGGCGAGCCGCCGTGGCCACCCATGCCAAACCCAATGCCAACACCGTCCTGAATGATGAGCGGCGAGACGTGGTTATTGATCGTGGGCAAATGCGCTGCAGCGGCGGCGGCGAGCGCCACCAGCCCCTGCGGCCGGTCGTTGCCGCTGCTGCCGACGCCGACGCCGCCGCCACGTGGGCTGCGGCTGCCGCCGACACTGCTTGGCAGGAAACCACCTCCGCCACCTCCGGCGCTGCCGCTGCCGCCACCATGAGCTGCCACGCCCGGGGCACTGCTATTGACGGTTATCAATATCGGAGCAGGGCCCATGACGCGGCCACGAAGCAAAGGCGCCGGCGGGGTGGTCGCTCTGGCGGCGGCGCCGCCGCCGCTGCCGCCTCCATCACCGTCGTAGTCGTCGTCGTCGTTGGCGGCGCCGTCGCCGACACCCACGAGGCATATGCCCGCTGACGGAGTCAATCGCAGCGGCGGCGGCGCCGGGACCGCGCCGCCTGGCGGCGTCGGCATCGACGCCGCCGTCACCGGCGCGGCGGCACACAAGAAGGCGTGGCGCAAGTTTCGTGGTAACCCTGCCATCGGCGTCGGCGAGGACGACCAAGGGGAGGTCGGCGAGGTAGAGCGCCTGCCGCCGCCACCGCCGCCGCCGCCGCCGACGTCGCCACAGCTGACGCGGTCTGCACGTCCTGCACATCAGGGCATGGGGAACAAGCAAGCAATGAAAAGGAGGGAACGGGAACATGATACTCGGAAGGCGGCAAAAAAAACACCTTTCATGTTTTTTCTTCCATGACGACGTTTCCCAGGTCCCTGCCCTGCCCCCCCCTCCCAGGGCGGTTCCCCTTGCACCTCCCCCCCCTTCCCGCAGCTCCGGAGGCACCTTACAAAGAAGGAATTGTAAGGCACCAAACAGCCCCATCCACTTCATCACACGCGGGCGCACGTCCTTGCAACTACGGTGACCTCCCCCCTTCTCTTGTTGAACACACATGCACATACATACATACATACATACATACATACATACATACATACATACATACATACATACATACATACATACATACATACATACATACATACATACATACATACATACATACATATATACATATATACATATATACATATATACATATATACATATATACATATATACATATATACATATATACATATATACATATATACATATATACATATATACATATATACATATATACATACATACATACACATATACACATACATACGCACGCGAACCACAGACCGGACCTTCAGTTGCACACACCTGAGGAGGAGGTTGAGATGAAGGGAAGCACGGAGAGCTCCGAATCCCCAAAGTTCCCCCCGCCGCCGCCGCCGCCGCCGCCGCCGCCGCCATCCTGTAGCTCCTGCTCGTGCTGCGGCCATTGAAGCAGCTGCCACCGTACCGCATCCTCTCCGCCGCCACCACCATCATCATCACCACCATTATCACCATTACCGCCACCACCGTCACCGCCACCATCGTCGTCGCCATCATCCATTTCCAAACCCGCCGGCGGCGGCCCCGGCTTCGGCAGCTGCGGCGAGTCGCCGAAAGACAGCACCAACTCCCCCGAGGACCTGGACCAGTGTGTTCGTGCCGGTGCCGGCAAGTCCCCCTCCTCCCCCCCTTCCCCCTTCCCCTCCCCCAGCAACCCCCCAAGGTGCAGTTGGGAGGGCCGCGACGAGGGATGCTTCCCCTGGAGCACAGGAGTGCCGCCCTGGTTGGAACTGGTGGCGGTGGCGGCGGCGGCGGCGGCTGGTGTGACCCGTGGGTCGCTAGAGACGTCGACGGACCGCTCCGGACTGCCACATGATAAAAACAGGGGAGGCCGCCCCGGGGGTTAAGGTTACGGGGGGTTAAGGTTAACAGAAAACAAACGGACTGACCGGCAGGGGGGCCGGAAAGCGAGAAGGAAGTAGGAAGCGGGGGATAGTGTACGATAAGGATGTGAATGGTACGACGTACGGTGTACGAAGAGAGACCTTACAGGTATGAGTGCTGTGGGGTTGCACAAGCAGAGGAGGAGCTCATGCGGGGATCCGGGGGAGGTTGGTCGTGGGGGTAAAGGGATAAAGTGGGTCGTCTGTTGGTCCATTGGAAGTCTACACACGAATCTTTTTTAGAAGATCCGTTTACGTGTTTAAGACGCTCTGTTCGTGTATATGTTTGTGTGTGGATGTATCCGCACCTGGGGGAGCCGTGATGACCGCCGCCGCCGCCGCCGATGGCGCTGACGGTCACGACGGCGTGTTGGAGCAGGCGGGGCCCTAGGGGCGGCGGCGAGCCAAGGACTGCCAGCCCCGGAACGCCCGGTGGAGGCGGCGGTAGCGGAGGCGGCGGCGAGGCGGCCCCTCCGCCGCCGCCACCGCCGCCGCCGCCGCCGTGCTGACGAAGGGCGTGGCGGCTAACCTGCACGGGGAAGGGTCGGGATGGGTCAGGTCGATGAGGCGACATCTCGCGCCGCGTATAACCGTTTCCCCTCCACTGCGACGGGGCAGACATACAAACATGCATACATACGTGTAAATACATTTTATACGTACATAAGTTGACGCACGCGCAAACCCACCACGGCGTCCATGTACTCGGCGTACAGGCTGCCCGGCGAGCCAAGCTGGCCGTACGGCGATTCGTTGTACAGCACCTCCCCCGACGAGGCGTTGCGCAGGCCGGAGCCGACGCTGTTGCCGCGGCGCAGGTTGGGCCCGCCGCTGCCGCCGCCACCGCCGCTAGCGGAGGCGGCACCAGCCTGCGCAAGAAGTCCCTCCCCAAGCTGCCAATTACCGCCGTAGACGTGCGGGAATGAAGGCTGGCCCGCGACGGCTGCAGCGGAAGCGGCAGCTGCACCGGCTGCCACGGCCTGGGAATGCCAGGACAGTTGCCCAGAGCCGCCGCCGCCGCTGCCGCCGCCGCCGGCACCGCCGTCGCCAGCTTGCTGCCGCGGCAGCATCGCCAACGAAGACTCCCTGGAGACGCCGTCGGAGGTGCGACGGACATCGGAACGCCGGCTGCCGCCGCCACCGCCACCGCCGCTGCTGCCACTGCCGCCGCTAGCGGCTACTCCTCCTGTTCCCCCCCTCAGCACGGCCTTGGGTAAGGGCTGACGGAGGTACGCACTCAACGCAGACTGTACGGTCGAGTAGTCGAGATGTTCGTACTCAGGTAACTGCCGTACATAGCAGGCAGTACACGGGTAGCGGGTGGGGGAACGTGCGTCGTGCGTGTCTGAACAGGTGTATGCGCGGCAAGTCCCGATCGGAGGTGTGCGCAGAAACACGTCACGTCATACACGTGTGTGTGTGTGTGTGTGTGTCAATACACCCCGGCCCCCCGGAAGAAAAAGAATGTCCCCCCGGGGGAAAGGTCTGCCATAAAACAGCCAGCCATACGAAGCGCAGACGACGAGGGGCTCTAAACCCACAGGAGTTACAGCGGTTACTAAGTTCCGCGCTACTGTGTGTCTGTGTGTGTGTGCGTGTGTATGTGTACGTGTGCGTGTATGTACGTGTATGTGTGTGGAGGGGGAAGATGAGGGGCGTCCGTAAAGCCGGGGGGGGGTGGCAACCCATAGATGACACCGATGGTCATATTTGTGGCGCCCCGGATGGAGGGGGGGGGATGACCGATAGGAGTCCTGGGGTACTGGAAACCTTTCCTCCTTTCTTACAACAATACCCCGCCTTCTCCTCACGGCGCCCCTTATACGTACCGGCACGGGGGATCGAGACCTCCGCGGCGGCAGTGGTATCGTCCGCGTCGTCTCGCCGCCGGAGCCCTCGCCGCCGCCGCCGGCGCCGCCGCTGCTGCTGCCGCCGCCGCTGCCCATCGGCGGCAGCTTTCGGTGCGTCTGCCAGCCCGATAACGTGTATTCCTCAGAACTAGTGCGTGACGCGGATGGCAGTAGCTGTTGCACCGATGGCTGCCGCTGCAGCGGCGGCGGCGCTACCGGTGCCGCCGCCGCCGCCACCGACGGCGGCGGCGGCGGTGTGCCCCGTGGGTCAATTTTTACTCGAGGTCCATCGGAAGACCTGCCAGCCTTTCCTGCCAGCCCCGACGACGACGATGGCGGCGGCGGCGACGGCGGCGGCGACGGTTGCTTGCCGTACTGATGGCTGCCCCTGCCGCCGTCGGCCACGGCGCCGGCAGCGCCAGCTTTGCCGCCGTGGCCGCCGTAAGTGGTCTGAGTTGTGCTGACGCGGGGGGACTTGGTGCCACCGCCGCCGCTGGCGCCGCCGGCACCGGCCGCTTTCCCTTTCACCGCAGTTTTGTGGTGCGACGCGGCTGTAGTAGCCGTAGCAGTAGCAGTATCGTGAGCCGCCGCCGGCTTGTAGCCAAACCTTTTCAACAGACGGCCAAATGTTCCCCGGCGGCGCTCCATGTCCTGCACCCCGCCGAGGAGAAACTGTACAGGGAGAGAAAGAGAAAAAAAGGGGTGGGATGGCATAAGGGAAGGGGACCGTGTGCACGTGTGTATGTACGGAAGAAAGCGACATGTCGTGCTACGATAAAGCACGGGATGCCTTGCAGCAGCGTTTCCCTCGTGTACTCTCCCGTGCTTGTCGGCACTCGCACTCTTTCCCCCCCCTTTTCCCCCCCCCTTCCCCCACCTACGCCGAGTAAAAACACAAGCGTGGCGTGCATGTACATCCGGCCTGCTTAGGAAACACCCCCCAACCCACCCACCCCATCCCCCACATACATACATACATACATACATACATACATACATACATACATACATACAGGTACACGTATAGATTCCACCACTTTCCCCAACTGGCAACCACCAACCAAACCACCGCAGCCCCCCTCCTCTGCCCGCACCTTGAGCAGCTCCGCGTATTCGGGTCCGCCAACGCCTTCAGACCACATATCTGCGAGCTGTAGAAGTAGTACGAATAAAGACGAATTTCAACGAAGGATAATCACAATAAAAGCTAATTGCCTAAACAAGCATATGCTACAGCTCCAACGATATCTTTTCGCCTCGCATCGTATTGGGCTGCAGCTGCAGCTGTAGCTGCGTTTTAAAAATCTACATTGGCGTGTAGGAGTCGGGGATAGTTATGTAGCCGCTCTAGTGAAGTGGAGTTAGCTGGATGGTGATTGGGTAAGACGAACCACAGGATGGGGGGGAAAGGGGGAAATCAAGCGAGCTAGTGACGGCGGGGGTAGGTGTTGAGGAGATGAACCCCCTAGGAGCGAGAGAGCGGGAGCGCGAGACCTCTCCTCGGCACACCCACACCCTGCCATTCCCTATGATATGTGTGTGTTATGTATGTATGTATGTATGTATGTATGTATGTATGTATGTATGTATGTATGTATGTATGTATGTATGTATGTATGTATGTATGTATGTATGTATGTATGTATGTATGTATGTATGTATGTATGTATATCGGTCGCTTGCGGTGAGGGGCTGTCCACCACCGTCAGCACACCTCCTCCGCCCAACCTCCTCCCCCACCCTCTTCCAACTCACCTCGAACAGCGAGTCGAAAAAGTTGGGGAAGTCCATGTACGGCAATCCCTTATTGTCGTCCAACCAATCCTCCTTGGGGTCGTAATGCTCGTCCACGGGCAAACCGAAACGGGGGAGTAAAACCTGTCACCGGGAAGAAGAGAGGCAAGGTTTGAGGATTGACGGACTTAGGGAGGTCAAGGTTAGGTAGGTTCAAGTTTGGTTGCACCCACCATCATCCTGAAAAGCAATCCATTTCCCTAATAAACCAAAGGAAAGAGAACTTGGCGGAATGGTTATGGGGATCTCGCAGCTTTGTGATGCACGCACCCACCCCGTCCTCACCCCCACGCACCCACCCACCCACGCACCATCGTGACCGCGACCACCATGGCACTGTATATGGGCTCATCCAGTGTCGCCGTGAACACCTCCGCGTCCTCCTCTCCGTCCTCATCGCCCACCACCACCACTACCCGTGTGGCGGACTTGGGCAGCCACCGCCACCAGGCGCGAATGGCCTCCACCACCTAGCTCACCCGCGGGGAAGGGTAGCGGCGCGGAAAAAGAGGGGATCGGGGAGTCTCTGTTGAAAGCAGTCCAAATTATTGCAAGCGTAAACATTTAGTTTTGCACCAGTGCTTGTCTTTGTGTGTTTTATTGTTAGTGTTAATGTTAGTGTGTGTTTGTATGTGTTAGTGTGTTACACCTGGAGTTGCGTTACCGGTAGTGAGTTCGCTTTCTCTTTCCCTTACCCGGTGTCCCTCTCCCCCCCTTTACCTCCCCCCCCCCGCTTCCGCACACCCGCACACCCGCCACACGCTCATCCACAAACATATGCGCACAAACACACATACATACACACATACACAGAAACAAACACTGCGTCCTCCCCGTCCTCCTTTTCCAAACCCCGGTCCGCCACACCCACACCCACACCCCCACACGCACACGTACCATGTGTGCGCTCTTCCCTGCCCCGCTTTCTCATCCCCCCGCCCACCCCCCTTCCTCCCCTTCCTCCCCCCTCTTCTTCCCCTGCCTGCGGGTGCGTCCTGATCGCTCTCCTCCTGACCAGCATCTCCTCACTGTACATGTCCTTGTTGCCCTGGTGCGCGTAGTTGATCTTCTCCAGGTCCCGAACGTCGCGAACCTCCAGAGCCACATCGAGGGCGCCGGTCTGAGCCTGGAAGACGGGGCGCACAGGGGGCGCACAGGGGGCGCACAGGGGCCGCGCAGGCGGGGTCGGTAATAGTCGCAAGTCAAGAAGGGAAAACAGCTGCTGCCGTCCAAAGCCGGGATGGGGGGAGGTAGTTGGGTAGTGGTCGGGGAGGGGAGAGGAGAGGACATAAGGCGCGTAGTCGGTGTCCATCCCACCCGCACCACCACACTACCTGCTTCAGAGCGCTAGTGTTGTCAGTTTCGAACTCCGATTTGTCCGCAAGCACCAGCTTGTGGGCCCTACGGTCAGTGTAGCAGAGCAGGGGTTGCGGGGCCGGAGGGGAGGGAAGAGGGGGAGGGGGAAGAGGGGGAGGGGGAAGAGGGGGAGGGGGAAGAGGGGGAGGGGGTTTACGACGAAGCATAGACGATTGACGCGAGGGGGGAATCACATGCCATAAAAACTCAGGAATGAACTGCCGGCATCCAAAGTCCAACGAGACAAAAGGGGAGGGGGAAAACAAAAAAGGGGGGACGGGGAAATGAAGCATGCGAAGGAAGGAATGCGACAAGTAAGTCCCACCCAGGTGGGGCAGGGGGGCCAGGTAGATACCCATCTCCATTGTCATCCCACCCACCCATCGTCCCGTCCCCAACACACACATACATACATACACGCACCTCACAATGCCGGCGACCGCATTCGACACGCGGCGCCACCGGTTCTGAATGCTGTGCAAGCACGCAGCAGCAAGACCCCGCCGATGAGGCGATCGCAGAGATCGGACCTTTCGCATCAGCGTCAAACGGCTTTCGCCGTCGGCCGCCCCGCCGCCTGCGCTGCCGCCGCTGCCGCTGGCAGTGGCGGCGGCAGCCGCCTCGGCGCGCCGCTGCCACAGCACCATCATCCGTTCCTCTGCCGTAGTGGATATTCCCGCCGCGGCGTCGCTGCCTATGCCGTACCCCAAGGAATTTTCTGCCGTTATGCTGGGACTCATGGTGGGGGATTCATACGCTGACGGCGGCTCCGAATCCAGCGGTTCCCCGTCTACCGGGTCACCCTGACGTGGCGTCAGCTGTCGAGGCGTGGATTGCTGTTGCGGTTGCTGTGGCGCCGGCGGCGGCAGTGGGTGCAGTACACTGCCGTTGTTGGCGACGGATGCGGCTTGGGGCCGGTAGGTATCGTACTGCATGTCGTCATCATTGATGGTTGTCGGCCCCAGCAGGGAAGGACGCCCCGAGGCGGGAAAAAACACGGCGGCGGCCTTTAGAGGCCCGTCGAGTGATGGGATGGCGACGGCGGCGGCAGTGGCGGTGGCGGTGATGCCGCCTCGTTCGCCGTCGATGACTTGGCTGACGTCAGCAGCCGCTTCCGCTACGTCCGAAACCTCTGAACCCGCCTGCAGGGTCGTACTGCTGCTGTCGCGGCTACTGCGCCCAATTTGTGGCGCCGCCGCCGCCGCCGCAGTCGCCGATGCTGCTGCTGCTGCTTCTGTGGCCGCTCCCAAAGCGCCGTTGCCATGGGTTTTACTGCCGGCCGTCATTGCATGGGCGGCCAGCTCAACTCAGCCCAGTCCAGTCCAGTCCAGTCCCACTTAAGTGGCGGAAAACGAAATTAAATTGCGCCCAGATTAGCTTAGCTTAGCTCAGCTTAACCCGTTCGCAGGCAGCGTGGAGAGAATTGAGAATCGGAAGACCCAGATCAGATATGATGAGATCCAACCATATCCGTTCGGAGCACTCGTTTGAAAATCGGCGGGAAGCGGACTGTGTGGCTTCTTGGCACCTGCTGCTCCTCGGACATCACGCGTCGGAGGCGTCGTGGTACGGCATGAGCTCTATGCGAAACCGCGGCAACGATGGGTGCGGCGGCGCGCCCCTGTTGCATCTGGATGGCGAGAGGATTGATGGGGCCCCACCATCTATCCCGCGCTGTAGCATGCGTTGTTGTGTAACGGGAAAATGGGTCCCGTTGCAGTGCAGGAGAGTCGGTTTGCGGCCGGCCTGTTAAAGTTAGCAAAGATGCGGCACAAGTGTTGGCATGAGGATGTCTGACTGGCTTTCTCCAAGTTCCGGTGTGCTGGAATGGGATGGCACTTCAGGTTCAGTCGCTTTTTTCATGGGGTTGGAATGTGTGCCGGTCCGGGCAGCAGCAACGATGCAGAAAGAGGCTATGCATTGGAGGAAGAAGCGTGACTTGGAGAAACGGCTGACAGTAGTACAGGATGACGCTGGACATGCCGACCTTCCGGTCAACTATCCGTAAGTAACTAAGGGCGCCGTGACTATCAGATTACATGCTTGGGTTGCAAGGTACACAAGACATTTGCGCCCGCCACATGAAGCGTCTGCGGGGACACTTACCCTGCCCGTTAAGGAGGTAGAGGTGCACCCGATGCTAATTACCTCGTTGGATAATGGAGATAAGTAAAAGGAGCGCAGAATATGAAACGGAAGGCACCAATTCCTATCCGGATAGAAGGCACAGCTCGAAGGGGAAGCAGGTAAAGGACACCTAGTATACGTTATTCCGAATTATTCCAGGCATATAGATTGGAAACATAAATATGATAACTTGCATCTGCGTTAAGCATCGGGGCCAGTTGTGGCAAAGGGCAAGAAGAGACGCACATAAGGCCCGCAATTATGACCCTGAAACTAAAGCCTTTCTATTCTGCACTGAAAAGAGTGCTATTCCCTTAGATGCACCAACGTGTTGCTCTCAATTCAAGAATGCAGACGATGCGCCTTCAAGCGTTCAAGCCGGCCTGTGTAGGCCGTCAGCCGCGTCTGGTGGTTGTAAACTCTGCTATCGCTCCGCCTGCGACCATCCCCTACAAGGCCGCTGACGGCAGTGAGAAGGGCAATCAGCAGTTGGCACTTAAGGTGGCGGAGGAGTCTGCAAAGGGCCTTGTCCACCGCTACTTGGTTCTGGTCCAGCAGAATGCACGCCAGGTATGCAGGCGGCCATCGCAGCAACATGAGTTTGCCTTTACTCGGCTGTGCATCAGGCGCACTGGTGGGCACGAATCCTTCTGTTCTGGCCGCCACTCCTTAAGCTTTATGGACTTTGGCGTTGAGCTTACTGGCTGGGATTCGTCCCTGAGCATAGCTCATACCCGTTTGTACATAATTAAGGGCCTTTGCTACAAACGGCTAACTTGCGGTTCTGCAAGTGGGCAAATGCGGCAGTCGTCAGCCCCGTGGGCGCCTGGAGCGAGAACCAACGGCGCATCATATATTCTCAATTTCGCTTGTTCTGCTGCCACTAAGTAGAAGCATGGTCTCTGCGGCTCGCAGGGCACGGCCAGCACAAAGACGCGGTCGGAGGTGCGCGGTGGTGGCAAGAAGCCCTACGCTCAGAAGGGCACTGGTAACGCTCGTCGTGGTAGCAGCGTATCCCCGCTCTTCCCAGGTGGTGGTGTCACCTTTGGCCCAAAGGTATGTGGACGTTGCATCCCGGGATTCCCTGCATCGCCCAGCGCTGACACCCGGTTGGCCGCTGTTCGACCCACAGCCCAAGGACTGGAAAATCAGCATGAACAAGAAGGAGAAGCGCCTGGCGCTGGCGACGGCTCTGCAGAGCGCGGCCGCTGATATGATTGTCGTGGAGAGCCTTGACGGCAAGCTGAAGGAGACGAAGACGAAGGAAATGGTTGCGCTGCTGGAGAAGGTAAAGGACGTTCTCTGCTGCTGGCAGCGCGGGTCAGGGGATTGCCGGTAGCGCAGCTGTCACACCCCTTCCCCGGACACCCCTCCCCGATAGTTCATGATTTCTTTTCACGCAGTCGCATATGTGATTCCCGCTCCTCTACTTCTTACCCCATTTTGCGATGCATTCCTTCCATATAGGTATGGGCCCGCAGGCACCCTATGCTTCTTTGGCCTCGACTTTCCCTCGCTTTGCTGTGCTTTTTATTTTTCAGGGTTCAACCCAAACTCGCCACGAACCCAAATCCCACCTTGTGTGAATTGGTGTAATAGCTTGAGGTTCCGTCACCCAACTTCCTCTCCGCTGCGTATTCCCTCGTCCTTGGTCTGCTAATCCTGCTTACGTGCGCCATTTCCTTTCTACGCGTATATTACATCGGTGTTGCTTCCCCCCCCCCGTTAGTTGTTCTCTTAAGGGTTGTTAACACATAAGGATTGTTAACACATCAACTCCTAATCCTAATCCCGACTTGCTATGCGGGCCCAGACTTTCCATTACCTTTTCCTCTTCTAACTTCAACCCTTTAATCGCAACCCACATCCCCCCCCAGCTGGGTGCCGATGTGATGTCGCGCAAGGTGCTCCTAATCACCAAGGACGCCCGCCCAGATCTGCACCTGGCGGGCCGCAACATCGCCAAGCTGACCTTCAACACCGCCAGCTCGCTCAACGTGCTTGACATCCTCCACGCCGATCACATTATTGTGGAGGACGAGGCTCTCGCGCACATTCAGGCGACGCTGGGCGGCTCGGCCAAGGCAAGCGACGAGTAAAGGTCCTGGTCTCCTGGTCCTGGAGAGTGAGGAGGGCGTGGGGTGAGGTGGTGGCTTGAGAAGGGTAGGAGGCCAGCTCGGGCGCTGTGGTGTGCGAGATGCGAAAAGGAGGAGGTGCTTGCGGCAGCAGTGGCGACGGCACGCATGGGAACGCAGCATGCGGCGCACGAGAACCGTTTCGGGGAGGAGAGCCGTCTTCGTTTGATTTAAGAGTGTTGCAGCAGCTGCGTTGGCAGCGATAAAATGGCGGTGATGCAACGGTAGCAGCAGCAGCAGGGGCGTGGAGTACTTCAGCGCTCATCAGGACACGACGGAGACGGGCCGTGATGACCAAGCCTTCTCTCTCTGCAGAAGGGAAACTGACGGAGAACGGTTGCCGCCGCCGGAACGAGTGCCGCCGCTGCCCTCGTGATGACGATGTCGTATCAAGAACATGGACTGCGGGCGCGAGTGCGTGCATTAAACAGACGGGTTTACACTGTTCCGCTGGAGTCCAGCTCCAACGTTGTAGCAGTGGTGCTGTGGCGCTGGCAATGAGAGAGCAGCGGTAGCTGTGGCTTAAATCATCGGAGCCTTGCACGGGCACCCTCTTATGGGGGGATGAAGTGGCCTTTGCCTGTCTTGCAGCAGTATCCGCGCCGTAGGACATGTTGGGGCAGCGGCATAGGAGCGGCGCCAGTTGGGGTATTTCCTAGCGGTTTTGACTTTTGGCGGTTTTGATGAGCGTACGCGTTTCTCGAGGTACTTGGGAAGGTCAGGACGGACAAAGACGGGGAAGGAGACGGACGGAAATATAAGCAAGACCGGGGCCGCTGTGGGGCTCGGCCTTGGTGATGTGGAAATCTCGGCGTATCCAAAGTCTGGTTCTTGGGGTTCCTATGCAAGGACACGCACAGGCAGGCATACAGACAGACAGAGGCACTCGTCTGGACGTGTCTGTATGGACGATACACGGTTCCTATTCTGGCTTGTTAGGCAGCGATTTTGGCTTTTCAGCTGCCTCCGAAGCTTCACTTTACGTGTACGGGTTTGTAAGTCTGTATGTCACACGCTGTGCAATGAAGTGCTTTTGCTTGTGTAACAAGAGGCCCAGGCTTCTCCTTGGTAACATAAGGTATGGTGCTGTGATGGGATGGGTGTCACTGGTTGCGCTTCCCCACAGCTCTCGCATGAGCCCGTTTTACTTGGGGCCGCCCATGTGAGGGGGGTCGGGCAACGATTCCTGACAACGACCTCAGCCATGACAGTTACAAGCCAGTCTAGGAATATGTGGGCGGTGCGAGGACAGAGCCCAAACAGACACGGTTCAAAACCTCTGCAACAAAATCTGCTTGGAAACATGGTAGGGTAGGGCTAGTCGTGACAATTCAGGCAAACAGGAGGCGGTGCACTGGTTTGACAGCTCCCACAATTTGCTGCATGAACGATATACCTGGAGCTGCACCGCCCCATCCTTCAGACATATGCCTCGAAGGGTCCCTACGCAAGGTTACTCTCATCACTCCGCCTTCTGAGCCTGTCCAAGACTTCAGCCAACATAAACGGGACCCACACTTGACGACCATACAACTGTGTTGCTCGTATCTGCGTATCAAAACACCTCATTTCGGAATCCGCAGCCGTTATGTGGCCAACACATGCTAAGGTAATCATTCCTCGTTTAGCACATCGTAAGCTAATGCAGTTTCGCTTATATTGCTGGGCTTTGGAGGCAAACAGAGCACGAAGGGGCAAGTACCATGTCCCCAGGGAGCAGCAGTTTTGCCGCCGTTGTGGCACCAATAGCCAAGTCGAGGATAGAGACCACGTGTTATTGGGAATGCCCAGCCTAAAATGATATTCATGCGGGAATGGTTTCGATCATCAACATAGCATGTTGGAGGCCATGAAATGGGAGTCAGCACGTCTGGCGAGGATGTTGGAGCATATGTGGGCTCACCGCAACTCAGTTATCCCTGTTGGGCGCTAGTCTATCACAGGCCGTCGGCTCCATGCGAACTGTAGTTGTGTGGGGTTAGGGTGGGCTTAGGGTATAGTGTTTGATAGGCCAGCGGCGCAAACCGCTGATTTTTTTAATCGGCCATGTATGTGTGTGTGTGGGGGGGGTGGGGCGGGGGGGGGGGAGAAAGAGATGATTGTCTCCCGCTTAAAGGCGGGACGCTCAAAAAGAAAAGGTGTCTGACAAGTCTTGTCCCACACAAGCTTATTGCATCCCACACCTCAAGATGTGTTGTAGCTCACGCTGATCTTCTCGTCATTCCATTTTCGTCCATTCCACATCAGCAGGCCCATAAATGAATCGCACAACGCAATTTTGATTATGAGAATAATAAGTTGAGGATAAACCAACAGCGATGTGCAACAAAGCCAAATGAATTTGGGGCACAGGTTTGGAGACCGTCCGCGATGCACTGCTCCCCCTTCCCCCGCATGCACACACACACACACACACACACAGCCATCCAGTCGCCTTATAAACAAGGTAATCTCGAAATACCGTGTCTTCCTAGTTCCCAAATAGGGAACTGGAGTCGGCAGCGCGGCCCCAAAGCTGCAGGAGCCCCCTTCCCGTATCTTTTAACCATCAAAGACAAAAGAGAAACATGCGCGTGTACGGCACCAATTTCATGACGTACACACTTGAAACACGGCCACGTGTCATCACACATCACGGTGCATACATCATGATGTGGGACAGCGGTAATGGCGATCATATTTGTCAAGAAGCAATGAACAGGGTCGATAAGTGTCGTATCTGGTTACACCCCCCCACCCCCCCCCCACACACAGTGGTGAGCCCTGTGCTGTGACGAGGAGCCTACAACACACACAACCACACACACACAACCTATGCTTCCCTACAACAGGCAGCCATCAGCCATGTCCAGCCTACGACTGTTCCAAGCTGAAATTTACGGAGCGGGCGCAAAAGGCCGAATGAGTCGTGCAGCTCACCCTCTGAATGCCGCCAGTTACCGGTACAGACCGGGTGTCTCCTCCTCCCCCCCTCCTCCTCCTCCTCCCCCTCCTCTATCTCCTCCCCCCCTTCTTGCTCTTCTCCCACCCGGGCCACGTCACCGTCTCGGATGTTCCACCCCCCACCCTCCCTCACATCCCACCTATTTCCTTGAGTCCCAAGGGACACCAACGCCTCATCCACTACCCACTCGCCTCCTCTTCCTCTTCCCCCCCATCATCATCATTATCACCGCCATCACCACAGAAACCCCCCCCACACACACCTTCTGCTCCATCCGCCTGCCCTCACCTCCTCCGCCCCTCCACTGGAGGCAACTTCCCTCCCGCTGAACCCCCCTCACTTCACCTCACTTCACTTGACCTCCCCCCAGCCCCAGGGGTGCTCCTCCAGGTAGAGCTCGATGGCCGCCCGGAGGGACACATTGGGCACCAGCTGCTCCTCGCTCAGAGGCTGCCGGGAGATGGGGTCGAATCGACCCACCTGCGGGCAACCCACCATCACCGCCACCACCACCGCCACCGCCACCGCGGCCAAGGCGGATGGGGTGCGGGAAGGAGTGCACAAGTAAGGAATGCAATCTCATCAGACGACATCTGGGAGGAAAAAGGTGCGAAGCGCGTTGTGAAGCAATCCATCATGACATCAGGTGGGTGGTGACGGAAAGGAGCAGAGAGGGGGTGGGGTTGGGAAATCACGAACACAGACGGTGAGCTGTATAATAGAATTTCGCGACAGACAACTATATGAAGCAGGCGGCTGGCAGAGGTTAAGGCCTGACTTCTGCTCCCGGCGCGTCCGGGTTCAAATCCGCCTGCCGACCTCTCGGGGTGTTTGAGAGGTGTTGTAATGGGAAGTGGCCCCCCATCTTGTGGACGGTGTAGGACGTGATATAATCAACTTGTGAGCTGACCAGGAACTAAGTTGACGCGCCGTTGATCCGCTAGATTTGGTTGGATGCTGGTGGTGAGTTGCCAAACTCAAAGAGTACACTCTGAAGTCGGATGGGGTGAATGGATTAGGGTGCCCCTCTAGCAGGGGAGAGCAGGGAACTGCCTCGGGAAGGAGGCCACTGGTGAAGCATAACCACCCTGTAACAACATCAACTATATACCGGGCAGGGCCGTGCTAAATAGAGTTCTAACAAAACACGCTTCCCTGACTGTAGACATCTCAGCCCCTGAGGCAGCCCGGCAAGCTCACACCCATCCTCAACAGCGCACCTTCTTCAAATGTTCAAGCAGGGCGCTCCGCTCGTAGGATCTCCCAGAAGGTACGACAACTGGATCCCGGAAGATCTCCATCGTCAAGGGGCTGCCGGACGGGGGGAAGGCCACGTGTCCGGAGAGGGCAATGTTGCGGAATGAACGAATGCAAGCAGTATCACTTTACACCTGGTTGCCGTTTATGAGTTGCGATGCACAAGGGGCAAGGTATAGCTGTCGGACCTCCCTACATGCCGCCCCTAAGCCCTCCTAACGGAAAAATACCGCCTCCGGGAGCTGTTTCCAACTCCGACACCCCGCTCCGAAACCAGCGGGTTAATGAATCGGCGAGGGCCGCCATCCGCGAGCCAGCACTGCCCTCCGTCAGGGAATGTTGGACATCCTGGAAAGAGACACCCGGAAGAGGGTGCACGTGCACGTGCATGCGTGTGCGTGTACCGCTAAGAACAGCGGTGCACGGCTGCAGGCCCACGGAAGCTTTAGGAAGCGAACGTAACGCCGGACGGAGAGCGTTTGCCCTCAGTCCCATTGCACCATCTCTCTCCCCCTCTCTCTCCCCCAGCTGGTTCCTCGGCAACAGCTCTTGGAGCAGCTTCGGTGCCCACCCGACGTGGCTCTCTTCTTGCGGTATACAGCTGGCTAACTGGCTAGGTAGGTAGCTAGCTAGGTAGGTAGTAATGCCTCCCTAGCTAGCCAGGTGCTAAGAGACACAAAAGCCGTTCGGCCCTCATGCCGCCCTCAACCCTCCCCAGAGCGCCCTTAGCGTGCACCAGGACGGACGTGCGAGCCCCGCAAGTGACGGGCCCAGCGACCGTAAGTAGGTATTGTTTCGGTTCCGGGCAACCAACCACCACCGGGAGGATAGGGTGGTAACCGATCAATCCCCTCACCCCCAGTATTGGCCTTATCATGGCAGTATTCGTCAATGGTTTTTCCTTCTCGTCAATCATTTGTGCGTCCTCGTAACCCCTGCTTCGCTTCTTGCATATGAATCCCCAACCTCCTTTGCTAGCCTATGCAGCGGTCTTCTTTAATTCGTCGAAGCCTCCACTGCTGAAACTAAAATGAAATGCACAGCCGTTTGAGCTCGCGGCCGCTACCTTGACCGGATCCAAAGGTGCTTGCCTGGTCCCCATGCGTGTCACAGGATCGGTGGGGGAACGGCGCCCGCTTGGCGGCGGATTGCGCCGCAACCCCACCCGAGCTGGCGGCTTCTTAATTTCATAAGCACGTGTCCGTAAACCCCAATATTCCGTCTCTTAAACTACTTCTTTCTACTATAGATTCTCGAGTTTGAACATCATGAACTAGCTTTTCTTGCTGTAATTGAATATGAAAAAGCAGAAGCTGATTTTTCTGATCCCTATTGGAGCAGCCAGGGCAATGGCATTCTACTCGATTCCCATGTACACATCCCGGGCGCCATGGACGGCGACCCGCATCTCTCATTTCAGAGAATTGTCGTATTCGTTGTGTTTTAAAGCTATATAGCTTGGACTTTCATCCTTCGACATCAAGTCGTCATCGTATAGTGGTCAGTATCCCCGCCTGTCATCATAAGCTCGAACTATCCGAGCTAAGTACGCGGGAGGCCGGGGTTCGATTCCCCGTGACGGCGATTCATTTTGACAATTCTACACGACTCGGATATGTTCCTATTAATTTCATTTTATATTAAACTTCGCCTGTATCATCCTATTTATCTGTATTGATGCTATTTTTGCAATTCTATAGGATCCCTTCTGAGGAGTATCGCCACATTGCTCGAACAGGTTCAACGTTGCATGCTTACGCTCATGGAATACTTTTCTTTCATGTATATATGCTTTAATCGGTGCTTTATATCGGGCTTTATACTTCTTCCGTTCTACATGTCGTCGCTTCGTCGCATCGCGCCACGGCCGTCAAAGGTACCACTGCGGTGCCTACCTGATCAGAACCTGATCGGCCCCATGCCACAGCTAACATGCATAGAGAACTAAACATAAGGCAAAGAGGTAGTATTCAAACAAACAGGTAGTATACAAAAACATGCTAGCCATGTAAAATATGTCGATGCTCAATAATAAGAATTAACGTTTACAAACGGATGCAGGATGAACAATACAAATAAACAAACAATATAAATACAATCAATACGAATAAAACGGCAGAGGAGTGAGGCGCGCGCGGAGAAACAGACGGACGTAGCCGCGAGCCCACACCTGCGCCGTGTTTCGGCCCCGGTGCTCGTCCTTTCTCTGGACGAGCCGCCCACTGTGTAACACCCCAACAAGGAAAACGGCAGGCCGCACCGCGCCGGGACCAGGCACCTGTGCCGGTTCTATCTGCGTAACTTCTTAAACTGCACAAAACAAAGATCCAAATTGTTACCTGCACGAATACCCGCCCCTGTCTGATGTGGCTGTAACTGCCGGGCGAGTTCCTCCCCCTCTCTGTCTTCATCCGCCTCCCAGGTGGAGTACCCACACCGGAAACGATATCTTGTTCAACACATCTGCTACTGACAAGTTGTCAGTCAGGTCCAGAACCTTCTATCCGATCAAATTTCTTGTTGTTTCGGGGCATACCTGAGTGATGTCGTTCGCATACCTATGATAGTCGAAAACGCAGCGGATGCCCAATCCGCTCGCCCAGCACAGCTGCCTAATCCGCGCGCCCGTCGGAGACCCGACGGGCGCACGGATTAGGCAGCTGTGCTGGGCGAGCGGATTGGGCATTACCCGACGGGCTCCATGAAACCCCCCTCTCCCGAACGAGCTCCATCCCTTCCCATCCCATCAACTCCCCTCCCATCAAGGCCAACCCATCAAGAAAGCCCTTTCTAAACCATTCCACCACCTCCCCACCACCTCCCTACCACCTCCCCACCACCTCCCTACCATGTGAACTGCGAGGGTGCCTCCACCGCCACATCCTGCCAAGACGCCGCCTTGAATAGCGCGGCCCACTCGCCGACAAGCTGCGGCTCCTCCCCATCCCCCAGCCCCGGCCCCTCACCCTTCTCGAGGCTTCCAACGGACCCGGGTACATAACCCTGAGAACAAAACATAAGCAATAACAGTACACAAAAGGGAAGCCGGGGGAAAGTTACGGTTACAGTAACAATGCCGACGTCCGAATTTGCAAACTGTCCAAAGCGGCGGCGAGGGAGGGCGAGGTAGGGCGAGGGCGGGTGGGGTCGGAGTGCTTTCTGCGGCCTGCTGCCGCCCCAAACAGCCCATCGTGTGCTCCCACGGTATGGCCCCGGCCGACCGCGCTGCGGGGCCCCCGGACTGCTGCCATGCAGCGAAGCAGCTGCGATGCGATGCCTAACCCAACCGTAAACACGACACAAGAGCACAGAAGATAAAAAAGGAAGATCGCAAGCAAGAGGTGACAGGCGACATGCACCCCACCTACCCACCCATAGCCATTCGCCCAATCACTTGCATCAACTGACCAACCCACCGGCCCTAAAAACCCTAAAGCCCTAAACAAACAAAGAAAGAAACAACCAAACAAACAACTCTCAAACCGGAGACCATCTCTCACCAGCAGCCCTGCTAGTTGCCGCTTGAGGGCCTTCCTTTGGCATCTCCTGGCGGTGCTCTCCGTCTGCCACTGCTGGTATTTGGCCGCGGCTAGCTCCCGCCAGATCTCATCTTTAATGGAATCATTGGCCTCGCGAGCAGCGTCTAGGGCCTTTTGGAGGCGGGGAGGGTGAGGGGGAGAGGCCGCGGGGAGAGGGAGGGAGAGGGAGGGTGGGAATGCAGGCGGGACAGGGAGCAGAATGAAGAACATACAGTTTCCAAAGCACGGTTTCGGAGCACCAACTTTGATGAAAGCACCAGGGTCCAAACCACGCAAGCAGGCGGCCGGCCGGCCGTTCCCGAAAGCGTGTGGCGG
Organism: Volvox carteri f. nagariensis; assembly: GCF_000143455.1. NCBI lineage: Eukaryota > Viridiplantae > Chlorophyta > Chlorophyceae > Chlamydomonadales > Volvocaceae > Volvox > Volvox carteri. Next base: position 87,137 of record NW_003307612.1, read on the forward strand.
AGAAAGTAGTAAACCGAAATAAACACCGAAATTCCTCCCCATCCCGAACGAGTAAATGAATGAATGGATGAATGAATGAATGAATGGATGGATGGATAATTGGATGGACGAACAAGAGCCGGTGGAGGATTACAAAACGCTCTGGCGGGTTATGAACAACAGCATCGGAAGGACGTCATCACTGTACGACAAACCCGAGGCCCCTCAGACCCTTACGCCCGTGTTCCCGCAAGTGCCCACCCTCCGTGTGTGTATGTGTGTGCGGGGTGGGGGTGGAGAGTTTTCCTAAGGGGCACGACACCCAGAGGGAACCATCCCCCACCACCCACCCAATTTGCGTTCCTAGCTCGCTCCTGTCGTCCCGCGGATCCCCCAACATCGCCACACCGCCAGCAACCCAACCAGCGCCCAACAGAAGGCAACAAACGCAACAGACGAAACCCAAACCCCCGCCACTAACATACGGCATAACATACGGCATAACATAACATGTAGTTCAGGGCCCCGGACATTTATGGACATCCCCGCATTCGTTCGGAATTTGTAAACTTGTAACATACGGCGATGGACCCGATGAATCAAAAACCCTGAAGCCCCACCAACTCCCCGCACTCTCCAAAACGCTAGGGCCAAAAGGAATCCCAAAGGGGCTTATCGTCGTCGTGCTGCCGTTTTGGCGGTATTGTATTGTATGGGTGTTTTATCGCATCGTACCAGGCTGGCCAACCCCACCTTTACATGGAACCGCCGCCTTTCTTAAACTTGTCTTAGGTCTCCGACCCGGGAGCAAACCCAGGCACGATGACAAACCTTGCGCAAGTGGTGTGTGGACTTGTCGTACTGACCCTTGGCGCCCATCGCTAGACCCAACAGGTAATGGCCCTTCATGGCCTCTCGTTCTGGGGGACCAAGGCCCAACACGGTGGTGGCATCCGCCTCCACTCGCTCCCAGTCGCCGCGTTTGCGAGCTGCCATGCCGCGATTGACGTACAATACAGCCCATTCCGGACACAGCGTGATGGCCTCCGTGTAGCGCTGTACGGTAAGGTGTCGTACAGTACGAATAGGCAGTAATATTAAGATGGTCATCGATGCAAACAAACTAACGCTAAGGAAGATGTTTTCCTTAAGATTTAAGTCAAACCCTTGGGACTACATTTTATTTCATGAGACTGTCATGGCGGTATACCTCTGCTGTGCGGGGGCAGCAGCGCATCACATGCGTACCTACCTCAATGGCCGCTGCGTACTTGCCCTTACTAAACAAGACGTTTCCGTCCGCCTTTAATTCTTCTGCAGCCTTTCGCTCCCCCGGGGAAGAAGCCATCAGGGGGGCGCGGGCGCCACGAACGGGCTCGGGAGCAGGTGGGAGATGCCGAACGGGATTAGCAGGGGCTGATGCTGCAGTTGCCGACGCGGAGAATGGTAATACTCTTGTTGATCCTGTGGTTGTGTCTCCGTCACTTAACTGGTGCTCAGAAGCGTTTGGGGCAGGCGCAGCCTCCGGAGCGAAGTCGTTGAGCCGGGATGGCCCTTCGTCTGGAGCCGGACTTGACGGGCCGGGTGAAGCTGGTAGATTTTCTCTATTGCAGCTGCAAAGGCCGTTGCCCATTCGAAGGTGGATGTTTCAAGCGTTCGTGTACGTTCGGGGCTTCAGCGTTAGTAAACGTTGAAGCGCATGACGTGCCAGGCTGAGAGCTGCAGGCACCAAGAAAGCTAATAATGTGAGAATAAATAATATCTATCTACAACTGACGACGCTTTCTTCCCTGTGGGTGTCGTACATCTATGGGCTGAGTTTCTGCGCACATGTTTCCCTTTGGCAACATCGCCTGCAAAATTCATTCGTACGATAGAAACTAAGTATCAGAAATCATGTAAAAGACATTTGGCGGTTGAGTATGCAATGGCAGAGCTCATTAACCCTAACCCTGTAGTTCATGAGCGGAAATCTACTGTTAGGTCGAAAGTAAGATTGTTTTACTAATTGCTTATTTTAAGTTCTCGTGAACTGCTTGCCTGCTGGGCTCCCCACAGATCGGCTCACGGAACTGCTTGTCCAATCATGGCCTCCATTTGTCGCCTTCCTGCCTGCAGCCTGCTCAGCGTCCAGAAGCTCCGGGTGCGGATGGGCGTGAAACGATTGATGCACTAGAAATCTTTGACCACATCCGTGACATAAATGACCCGGAGCATCCGTACACCCTGGAGCAGCTCAACGTGGTGTCAGAGGAGCAGATCCATGTGGATGATGTGCGTGGACGGGTCAGGTACGATCCTTCTCCTTGCGCACGCACAGGGCTATTACAGTTGCCCTCCCCTGCGTTGCCTGCGTGCGCGGCACACGCCTCCCGTCACCTCGTACGCTCATTAAAATAAGTGCCGCTAACTTCATGGACGACTGCCTCTCGATACGCATGTGCCTCAAAGCAATAACCTGTTCGCTTTTAGTTACTGCAGAGGACACGGCTCATTTTCCCGCCTTTTCCTTACCCCTGCCGCATTCCTTCCTGTTTTTTGAATTTCAAATACACACGTCCTAGTGTCCAATTCACGCCCACCGTGGCGCACTGCTCCATGGCCACCCTAATCGGGCTGTCCCTCCGGGTAAAGCTGCTGCGGAGTTTGCCGCCGCGGTTCAAGATTGATATTAAGGTGTGATCTGCGACAACCAACCGTGGCGGTAGTTGGCGGTTGGTTGGTATACCGTAGGCAGTGTGGTTTAGGTAGGTAGTTAGGTATATAGGTAGTTGGTAGGTAGGTCGATAGGCAGCTGGCTGGCGCTATCCGTTCCCGGGGCGAGTGTGGAAAGGGAGGCCTGCAGAGACCCAGTATCCCGAGTTACTGGAGAAGGGGATAGGGGGGCTGATGCGACGGTGAGGACGATGTGGCAAGCTGGCAAGCTGGGTTTACTGTCTCCCTCTTTCCCTTCCGTCCTCCTGCAACCCCCGGCTCTGCCGTCCCCCGTCCCACAACCCTTCACCGGCGCCTAGTACTACCTCTCAAGTACATTACCAAGGAAGTTACCGGGTCAGCTTTTCGCACACTCCTCTTTCGCTCAAATGATGTCCGCAGCCCACGTTCCCGGCCTACCCGGCCTAACCCGCAGCCCTCACTAGGTCACCTCGCACATCCTCCTCTTCCTCATTCTCCTACTCACTCCTCACTCCTCCCCCCTCCGCAGCTTTCCCCCGGAAGTCACTCCAGTGAGGCTGCTGTCAACAAGCAGCTCGCGGATAAGGAGCGAGTGGCAGCAGCACTGGAGAACCCGAACCTGTTGGCCATGGTAAACAAATGCCTGGCACCGCCACCACAGCAGTAGCAGCAGCAGTAGCAACGGCAGTGCCAGGCGGAGAAGAGGGCTGCAGTAGCAGTAGTGACGTGGTAGCGGCAGCTGTAGCGGTATGCCGTCAGGGGTCTTTTTTGTTGTGGCGGCGGGGGCGGCAGGGGCCCGTCTCGCCACGTCTCGGGGCTTGAAATGGAGAAGAGTTTGGGTGGTGTCAGGCCAGATGACACCCACGGTCACCGCAACTGGCAAGTGCGCGGTCAAGTGCGCTCCGCCGGTAGCAGCAGCTGTAGCTGCAGCCAGGAGGAGGAGCAGCTCTCCAGCTTCCAACCGCGGATCCGTCCGGTCCGGGTCCCCCGTCTCTGCGGGACGAGAAGACGACCGGGGGATGATCTTGCGGTAGAGGGGTCACTGCGGCAACTCGGCTTCATTGCTGCGAGTGTGTGTGGTGGTGTGGGTGTGGGGGGGGCCCCCGGCCTCCAAGGTTTTTCTCTGCAGCTGGAAGTCCCCAACAGACAGTTGGCTTTAGGCGCCATCGACAAACAGTTGTTGACACCGCTCAGGGTACCAAGCAGCCGGGGCAGGCAGCTGACGTCGTGGATTATGACCCTCCCAAAGCTTCAGTTACACATCAGTAACTCTGGTAGGCACGCTTTTCCCTACCTCTCTCTCTTTGCTCGGTAGCTGGGGCAGCATCTTGGTTCAGCGGCTTTCTCCACCGACCACTTCTTCACCACTCTAGGTTCCCCGTCCGCCTCGCGACCCGGCTGCAGCGCTGCCACCGCAGTGGTCGTGATTGCTCTCACTGCTGCGCTCTCACCCCATACAACATACATAGGTGTGCTCCCCATGCGGGGCAAAGCTGGTGTGCGGTAAGACGGGACATGGAGCGAGGTGGGCCTCTACGTACCTTAAGAATTTTACCTCCACAGGAAGTTTTCCTTCAAATTAAAATCAACTGCCTCAGGCTAGATGCCAGCGGGCCAGAATTCCAACCCTTCCTAATAGCTACTGCCACTACCACAAAACACTAGCAAGAGATAATACATGTAGAGAAAATCTTCTCGTCCCGAAGGGAATGTCGTAGAGCCAAGGTTCACCCAAAAATTGTCTATCAGCTATACACACTTTCTACTTACTGCTAGGCAATGTCCATGCACAGAGCGCTCCACTTTACTTCAAAATCACGTTCTAAGTGTTTTGCAAGGCCTGCATGTTGTGTGAGCCGTCTTGTTCAATCAAACTATACTACCACCACACGGCACAGCTTCGGTCCCAGCCGCGCAGAGCCGCGGTTAGTCAGCCTCGGGAACGGGCTGATCATCAGACGATTAATTAAGCGCGCGAAAAGCTAACTAAGGCAAGCCAAGTATTTTCCGAACCCAAATTCCTGACAGACAATTGATTGTCGCGTGAGCAAGGAGGAAGTTCGTTACTTCCGCAATGTGCGAATTCATACGTGTGCACACACAAAGCAACAGGGTGGTCGATATATTGCAAAACAGAAGTTGCCACCACTACATTTCACAACTACTGCTACTGTGTAAAAAAACGTCACAACAACAACACAACTAAAGCACCTGCATCCCACCAAAGAGCAAGCCTGAGAGGGAATATGCGCTATCCCCCGGGAGGCCCATCGCCCAATTGGAACATCCCCACTCCCGTGCAGGCCGTATGCATGTATGCATACGACAAAGGCAGCAACGGTATGATGACGACGGTAATGGTGGCGATGATGAAAATAGAGTTGCCTCCAAAAGCGTGAAGACACGGACCTTCGGGCGTGGTGCCGTTTGTTGCGGTTGGGTCGTGTACTAGAAGAACTGCTATGTACTAGAAGAACTGCTATGTACTAGAAGAACCTCCCTTCCCACCTGCGTGTACACACCCACACCCACAACCACACACACACACACACGAACCCCCCTAGAGATGCATACCTACAAACGCACGCGTACTCGGCCCTTCCATCCGCAGCAAAATGAGAGATGCAGTCATCCGCCAGCTTTTATTCCTGCGCCCAAGCCACCCACCAATACACCAACCATCCCCCACACTCGCGCAGGAATAAAAGGCACACACGCACGCGCACGCAGGGTCACGCACGGAGAGACGACGCACGCACGTTGCGGCATATGCATATACATGCCACGTATATAGCCGGCCCGGGCACCACCCCCACTGGGAGACATTGAAGCCAGAAGCCCAAACGATGTCACCCTTGCAGGAGTGCAGGAACAAACATGACGTCAGTCCGAAAGAATCCAAACTGGGAACTTGAAAAAAACTTGAGTCATGATGATCTTCCCACAAGCATTCGCAAGCCTACGCCTCACGCAACGGCAGAAGCAGCAGCGGCAGCAAGATTACCAAGATCGCTTGACACCAACAACGCCAACAACGCCAAGCTATCATCTTTTTGGTGTTGCCGTCCGGCGACAGTGGCCCTCGTCCTATCATCATACGACTGCTCCGAGGGCATGTGTATCTGGAAAACGGCAACATACACAAGCAACCAAAACATCCGCCGGGCCGTAGCGACGACGATGATGACGACGACGGAGATCAATCTGAGCACGCATTTACAGCTTCTGCCAAAATGTCGCATGCGCAGCGTGTGACCATGTACCACGTACCTTGTACCACCACACCTATATCGCGCACGCGCGCGCGCCCCTGCATCCTTTCATCGGCATTCATAGGTCCAGGCTCTTACAACCCCTGGTTGGGTTGGGTAAAGCGTAAAGCCCCTGGCGATGGGCGTGTGCCACGAGCTTTTTTGCTGCCGGTGCACTGCCGGACCTTTCTGTGTAGTACTCGGGCGGGCTGTACACCCCGACACGCAAACTACTTCAGCGGACCGCATCATGTTCCTCCGTACCTACCGCGGTACGGGTCCTGCTGCCGTATGGTCTGGCTGGAGGGGGGAACCGCGGGGAGGGGGGAGGGGTATCCCGCCAGGAGTCCCAGTGCCACGTGTGCATGCCCAGCGCGGAACGTTCCCTCCCCCCTCGCCCCCAAACACACACACCACCAGATGGAACTCGTCATGCTGCCGCCGGCGGACAGAGGAAAGGCTCGGAGGAACCTACCTTGGACATAGGGCGAGGAGATCGCGGCTGCGGTGGGGGCGTCCAGGTTGCTGGTAACAACCCCCACCGTCGCCCGCGCACCCCTACCCCATCCCCGCCCCGCCACCGCTACCGTGCCGGTGTGCCGTAGCGCCTCCCGTCCCGTTCCCAGCGCGCTCCCCACCGTACATCTGTACGGCCACGCCACCGTTGGCGGCGGCGACGGAGCTCCCACTCCCACTACCGCCGCCACCGCCCATCAGCAACGGCTCCCGGAGGCCGCCATCATCTTCCGCGTCTTCATCCCGCTTGGAACCGCCGCCGCCGCCACCGCCACCTGCGCCGCTGCCGGCGCCGCTGCCTGCCACCGCCGCCGTCGTACCCGTCCCGGCACCCCCTCCCGCGATGCTGGACGAGTGCTTCACCGGCAGAGAGTTGAAGTATCCGTACGCCACCATGCCCAGTACGGCAGTTACCATGCCAATCAACTTCCGTGCGCCGATGGTCTCCCCAAGAAACAGCCGGCCGCAGAGGAGCACGAGCACCGTCTTAGTGTGGCCCGTTACCTGGGGCATAGGGGGGTTGTCCCCAATTAACCGTCATAAGGGGGTGATATGAGCAACAACGTACGACAGGACGCCAGGGTACGACACATGATACCGCAGAGCACAGCAAGAGGGGATCCACCGAGGGGCTGGCGGGTGATGGTGGGGTGGCCGCGAACTGGTGTGCCATGGGTATGATGTACGGGAAACGTGGTAGTCGTGAAAAAAAGGGGGTAAGGCGGGGCCGAAGCAGCGCCATGATACCTTGGGTACTTTATACAAACGGCGCCCTTGGGCTTAAGGGCTTTGTGGTTCAGGTACCACTTGGGTTAACTGCAGCGGGAGGTGGGCGGGCGAGGGACGTGGAGGACCTCCCCCCCTTCCCCAGCAAAAGCGCCAAGAACCCAGCTCGGACACGTGACATTGTCGGCGATATGGCCAACTGGTGATGTGATGTGATGTCCCGACACCCCACTCACTCCCACACCTCACTCACTCCTCTCCCCTCCTCTCTCCTCCTCTCCCCTCCACACACACACACACACACACACATCCACACTCGCCTTACCTGGAACGTGATGGCACTGAACCGGCCCAGGCACATGAACTGCGACACGTTCACCAGGACTGCCACGGCACACGACCAGAACAGGCACGTGAGGGCGGGCACCGACCAGTCGTACTGCTTGAGCCACCTGGAGGTCACCGCCTTGTCCACGAAGGGACCCACCATCATGAGCATGGCACCCTGCAGCGGCCCGAATGGCACACGGGGTGCATAGAAATAGAGTGCGTGCACATGCGTTTATATTCGTGCACAGAAAAAAAAGGAGTTGGGAGAATTGACATCCTGATGTGACCATTCATGAATACATATACATGTATACAATTCTACTATACATACATTGCCGCAAGGCCATGAGAAGGGGATAGTAAAAAAACGTATTTCGGGCCTTTTTCGCATTGACTCGAGTTAAATGTCATTTTGACGAAAAGACATTTTGACTCGAGTCAATGCAAAAAAGGCCCGAGATATCCCCCTTGGCTCCCATCGAGCCCTTAACATACTTCAACATACGTTGAGCTGGGGAAAATGCAAATGCACATTTACGAGGCACCTAGAGCAATCCACACGACCCGCGCGACCCACATCCCACCCTGTCACCCACTATACTGACCTGCACAGGCGCAGTGTTGGACAGCAGCTGTGTGGACGTGAGGCTGAGTCGCTTCTGAATCTCTCCGCACATGAGCTGCTGCAGGCCGCTGGTTACCACGCTGATGGCCGCAATGACGAGGCCCAGTACGGTGGTGGACACGTCATTCACCGTGCTGCGGAAGGGAGCGGGAAGGGACACGAAAGGGGCGGGGGAAAGACGAACCACGTGAACGAGTGGAGCTGCTGCCAGGGAAAGAGTGTACAAGAAACAGGACTGACCAGGGCATGGGGCGGGGAGGGTCCTAGGAAGGGTCCTCAAGGTGGTGGGGGGGAGGCGAACGAGACAAGGGATGGTGGGCCCATAGGCAAGGAACAAGAATATGAACTGCCGGAAAAAGGGGAGGTTGAGGATATGGGTCGTCTGTTTGTTGTTGTGGTGGTTGTTGTGGTGGTGGTGGTGCTGATGGCGGGGGAAGGCAGCGGGGGCGAGGCTTGTAGGCACGGAGCCAGTGTGCTTAGGAGGTGTGCTTTGTGGCAGGCAAGAGAGAGAGAGAGAGGTGTTTTGCTTCTTGTCTGGATGTGGGTCATGTAGGAGGATAGTCACCCCTGTGAATCTTGTAGGTTTCAGCGTGTCCCCGGTATAAACCCCGGGAAGGGAACATGTTGAATCAAATCAACGATATTCATCCCAGATTCCCCCCATCTATACGGGGCGTTCTTCCTGTAAGGCCCTGAACACATTTTGCTGTAGCTGTCAGAATCCAGGGGTCGATTCTCTTTCAGGATGACCCCATCCCCCCAATCCTGGCAGACATCAGTTGCATCGTAAATCCAGACGGGCAATCGGCACTCACACAATTGCGACTCCCGTGACGACTGTTAAGATGGAAATCACGGTCGGAGCCGTGAATCTCCGCTTATAGAAAAGGTACTCGGCGAGGCCCACGAAAGGTGTAATGAGGAGTTTGGATATCTGCAATTTCCACGAAGCGACGTTCAGCAACAATCTCGACAAGTGTCTACCATAAAAAGGTTAACTCACTTGGTAAAAGCCGACGCTGTTGACAAGCAGGGACAGGTTTAGGCTGGCGATGGAGACGCTTGCAATTACAGCGAAGCGAATACATTCTGCACAAATAATAAATGGTAATTCTGATCCCCAAGATCAAAAACTTGTAAGGTGGGAATTTGACTACCTTACCATACATCGGCATCGTCGCACGCTTGCCATAGCCAAACAACTCCATAAGCTTTACGCTGGCACCACAAGCCAAAAAATGGAATGCGCATAGCGTTGTCGCTGCGACACGGCCACAAGATATTCAAGTTAAATTTACGCGAGGGTATGCGAAGTGTTGCAGTCTATCAGCACGCTATTGATCGACGACTTACCAAATACAAACCGATACCCTATCTTGGGGTCCATAAGGACTTTGTTGACGAAGACGATAAGCACGCTTGTCGAGACATTGAGGAACCAGGCAAAGATGTCCATCGCCAGCTTTTCCTCCTTTGGATCAGCCATGGTTGAAATGCCGACAGCTTAGAGCTTCACGTTGTATGTTATCGGACGACAAGATTGAGGACCATTGCACTTTCAAGTTGCAAATCTTGCAGTTGCGCCCCACGCCCCCTTGTGTGACTATTGGTATTTCACAATTGTATTGCTACGCATGGGACAAGCAATGGCTTCGGTAGCAGTTCGGCCCGTGGTACGATAGCGGTCCGTCGGCCCGTCATATTCAGAGCGGCCGAAAAGCGTGAACCCCTGCGTAATATAATTTTAGTATAAAACGAGGAAACAAAAACTCTCCAGTGATCAAGGAAGCAATTCTGTACAGCCATGTTCGGACCAGCGGGTCAGACAATTATTTGTAAAATGTAACGTGCTTGGTCCCTTGCCTTTATAGCCTACCCTTTCCTAATTCCGTTATTAATTGATAAACTCACTACAAACAATTGTACCTTGTGTTAGCGGACCATATTCGCAGCAAAACGGTTTCAGCGTGTTCCGTTGTCCCGGACGGCAACGGACGGGAAGTGGACAGGGAAAAGGCATACAGCACCATAGCCGTTGGGCCTGCCCAAGAGAGGGTCCATGTCCACACCACAAGGACCCAGCACAAAAGACTTCGTGGATTGTTTAATTGCGTGAGCTATGGGTTGTAGACGTGTGCACGTTAAAATGTGCACATCAATACTAACAGAGTTCTTTCTGCCCACACCGAAGCCTTACTTCATTACTGACAGTACAGGCACCGGCACGTACTCGCTAGCTAGGCAGGGTATTCACCAACAAAGCTGCTTCACGGGCTAGAAACCGCATCTATGCAACTCTTCCCATCGCACAAATCGTCACTAATCTGACGACAAGAACAGCACCGGTCTTTGATTGAAGGTTGCAAAGTGATGCGGTCTGAAATTTGGGGTCCGTTAGCCGAAGTATGCTTTCAGGAATGGAGAGATGCACGGGCTGTGGCTGTTCAGTGACACGGGAGGTGCTGGTGTATAGGGGCGAAATGTTGGAAAAGCAAACACGAAAGACACTTGCCGAGCAGAAGCTGCAATGCAGGTCTTTGGTCTGGGAAAGGAGTATATCAGTGTATAAAATTGTAGGATCTAGATTCGCACAAAATGTTTTGATGTAATGGACGCAATTGTACATAGCCATACGAAAGGATGGACCCCTGGGTCAAAGGGCTGTGGAGGCGACCGGATTCCCCAGCACGGCGGTCCTTGCTAAACCCTTGATGCGTTTCCGAACATTCATAAGCAATTGCTCCTTCCTGCATGTTAGTGAGCGCGTTACCCGCGGTCCTTCGGCCAGTCAACCAAAGCATTTTTTAATATATCGCTTTGCAAGAAAGTTGCAAGAGAATTTCAGCACCGACGTGGCAACAAAATGTTGTATATAGGCAATTCTGTCCGAGAAGAGTTGCGCAGAACTTAGACGTTGCGTTTGTTCGCAAACAGCGTGTGGCTTTTCGCACCCCGATGACGAAAAGCTCCTGAGGCTTCTATTCTTCTGCCCAAGGCAAATTTGCACACGATATGACTGCAGGGCAGGCCACGGTGCATGCTAAGGCCCTAAGCCTCGCTTTATGTTGTACGAGGATCACCTGAGGCGGCTTCGCAGGAATAGATTTTATCACAGAGGACCAAGAGGTATGTTGTTTTTACTGTAATAGTAGCATCTAATTCTGTGTTCAGAGAGAACAGCTGTCGGAAAGCCCTGGCTGGGATTTAGTTGCAAAGCCGGACGCCATATTTTGTTTTCAGCTTTGGCAGAAATTACCCTCAGCATAGGGGCCCACAGAGGAGGGGAAGGCTGGGTTCCCCCAGCCTAACACTCCCTCTTGGTCATGTCGGTTCTGTCGGTGCCATCTCCTGTCCTGGCGAAGCGACATTTTGACGAGGGCGACGCCGGCGATAATTTCGACCGGCAGCTCAGCGGTAAACGTTCCCGTCAGCACTACAGTCCGGCAGCTGCGCGGTGCGTCCAGTTTGCGGTCGGCGGCCTGCATGCTGTGCCGCAGACCACATTGTCAGCACTGCTGGCTTTGTTCCCTGGCATGGATGAACGGGTGAGGACCGGAACCGCGTCGTGCTGAGCTTTCAGCCTTTGGACCCGCATCTCAACCCGCTACCATGTTTATGAAACATGCAGATTGTCTCCAGCGTGCTCTCGGAGTGCGGGAACAATATAGATGCTGCAATTCGCCGTCTCGGCGAGCTCCATTTATCGACAACCGAGGATGGATCAGCTGATTCGGCCGGGCGTGCCTCGGCCTCGGCAGCGCCCGCAGGTCTACACCGCACAGCGGGTGAGGCAGCTCTAGCAAACCCGATTTGTGAACACGTCCTGCAGTGCAGCGGCACACAGCTCCCAACATGCTGTGGCGGTTTCCCCAACGCTTGCGGGCCCCCGATACGACCATTACCGTCACGATAGTTACCGGTTGTAGCGATTAACCTAAAGCTTTGCGCTATGAGTATCTCTAGCTGCGCAATTTCTATCCGTTTCTCTTCTGTCATCTCCTTTCCTCTGTATGCTATCATACCTGATCCAAACTCCCGACCACCTTCACCGCCACAGGAGAATCATCATCCCCCTTCCCGGGAACGCCATCTACTCTGGGCTCTGCTACGGGTGCCGCCGCCGCCCCCGCAACAGCGGCTGGCACCGCTGCCCTTGGCGGGGCCAGTGCTGCCGCCGCCGACGCCGCGGCTGGTGCTAGTGGCAGCAGCGGCGGGCCGACGACGGCTGAGCAGTGGGTGGATCTTTTGGTCTCGGAGATGTCTGCGGCCACGGATATGAGTGACGCGCGGCAGCGGGCGGCGGGCTTTCTCAGCCAGTTCGAAGCGTTTGTGGCCCGATTCGTTCGGCAACAACAACAACAACAGCAACAACAACCGCAGCAGCAGCAGTTTCAGCAGCAACAGCAGGTGCGGTGGCTGTCAATGCCCTCGGGGACTCAGGCCTCCGGGGTTTTTCGGTTTCTCGGTGGACAAAGGTTTCGGATCGATGGTGGGGAAAATGCTTCTGGTTTTTTGGCATGAAGGAGGAGATAGACGTATTGGCATATCGCGGTATGTGGGTCGTTAGTGTAGGTGGAGCTAGGGGTGGCAGTGTGCAGCCAAGTGGGTTACAGGTGGATGGCTGGGCGAATGGAGGGGGGCGTTGGGTTTGGCTAAGGGCGCAGCAGTGAAGGCGACGGAAGAAGGAAGCAAGTCAGTACTATAGCTATTTTGGCGGGCTCTTATGGTTGGATGAAGGTGTCGTGAGATCCTCACAGGGAGGCAGAGAGAGGATGAACGGTCGAGTTGGTGTGTGTGTATGTATCCAGAAAACCCCTGCCGCGCCCTGGCGCGTCTTTTACTGGCTGGCAGTGGCATCCAGTCGAACAACCCCGTTGTCGCCTGTTGTTGTGAGTGGATTGTGGCGTCATGTCAACTGCAGTAAAGCAGCATGTCAGCTTGTATGTATGTCGGCCGGTGTGCTGCTGTGAGGACTCATGTGTGGGGTTATGAGGGGATTGGACGCTGCTGCTGTGCTGCCGACCACCGCTGTGTTGCGTGTGCTTATTTCTTTATATTATGCATGTTGGAACGTTCGCAGGCCGCGGGCTGTCCAACCGAGGAAAGCTTGTGCGTCCAGGCCGTCGGGGGGAGTGGGGGGGAGCCGGCGGCGGCGGCGGCAGCAGCAGCGACGCTGGCGGCACGCGCCGCTAAGCTGGCGGAGGAGAACGCCGTACTGAAGAAGGCCGTACAGATCCAGCACCGGCAGCTGCAGGAGCGTGCGGTTCAGGATGGGGAGGTGGCCCAGCTCAAGGCGCTCCTCGCCCAGTACCAGGAGCAGGTGCGTTTGGAGGGGGGTGCTGGTGTTAGTGCTGGTGATATGGGTGATTTGCGGAAAGGCGGAACGGTATTGTGCTGCTGCTGTTACTGCTGCTGTTACTGCTGCTGTTACTGCTGCTGTTACTGCTGCTCTACTGCTGCAGCAGCACATCCGTGGTTTGGTGCTCAAGTTATTGTTGTTGTTATTACACTGGGCTACCAAGTTTCTACACCGTACATGTTCAAGTGTTCTCCGTTCCGTTCCGTGGGGGACCTCCCCCCGGGTGCTCTCCGTCCGTCCCCGCTTTCTCCCCGACCGACCACCCCACTCCTTGACTTCTGTGTACGGCTACGACCCGTGGGGGCCGTCGGCAGCTGTTCTCCCCTAACATCACATATTGCGATTAATTGTCCTCCGCCGGACTGTGGGCGCCGGCAGTTCATTTTTTTTGATTTCCGTGGACGTGGGGTTCCCCCTCCACCCCACACGCCTGCCGCCGCCGCCGCCGTACAGGTTCGGACGCTGCAAGTGAGCAACTACTCGCTCACGCTCCACCTGCAAAAGGCCACGAGCTCCGGAATGATGGGCCAGTCTCGCAACCCCGATGTATTTTGAGCTTGACAGGGGTTGTTGAGCTTTTGGCGTTTTTCGTTTCCGCAGTTCTTCGAGAACACAACATTCATCGCCTCTTCTGCGCCTCTTGCGCTGCCCAGCTCGTTGCATCAAGCGCTATGCCACGCGGTCACACATATACACACACGCTGCGCAGGCAAGAGGGAGGAAACGCAGCGCTAGCACATCGAAAGTTCAGAAAGGAGGACTCAATGGGCTCTTCAGTCCTAGGGAACACGGTCAGTCTCCACGCGAACACACAGTCATCTCGCGATATGTAGCTAGGAGGATGTTTTTTAAGGCAACAGGGCAAAAGGAAGGAAGGGTCAGGAGAGCGGTCAGTCTTGGAGAGAGGATTTGGTTGGCGAAAAGGGGGAGGAGCAAATGGCTTTGTGGTTGAACTACCCATACAACAGCACAATTACTCAGGGTGGTAGACTACCGGCGGATAGCGAATCCGGAGCCTGGAGCACACGTCGTGCTCTGATGTGCCTGTGTGTGTTGGCTCTCTCTTAGTGTCGATAAGGGGGAAAGTGTTGGCGCTTACACCGCAGACTTGCTCGCGCTTGCGCGGCGAGGCGGGGTACCTACAAGGCGGGGTCTGGTGTGGGTGTGTTTGTCACCTGGATCTGTGGTATCTGTTCGCGGTCCTTCCCTGTGGTTTGGCTATTAGCTGTTTGGAACCTCCCCCTCGTCCTACTGCTGCTAAAGGCCCTCTGCATCGACCTCTCAGCCTTCAGCGTTAGGTTCTGAATGACTGCATGAAAGTCTGTCTGCATCCAAGCCGCAATATAGTAATAAGTAAAAGGTAGAGAGGTGAGGCAGTCGAGCTGCACATTATATGCGGCGGCGCCTGGAGAAAGCAGCGTCGTGTCATGAACAGGCGCAGCAGCTCCAGGGCCATTACAGTGCTGTGTTGCGGATCGATTCCCGCTTGCGACGAGGTGACGTGGCAGCTGCGGCACCAGGTGGCCAAGAAGGTGCATCATCATGGTGGCCGTCGTCGGCATTGTGTCTTTATTTCTTCATGCAGTAGCAGAACAGTAGAGCATACAATTCCTTTGCTGTAGTATTCCTATAAGGACGTGGTTTCGGAGCGGCCCAATCCGCGGTTGGTACCTTGGACGTTCTTTTGCTATTTTGTTTTCTAGTTTTGTGACGGCGGCGGCGCCGGCGGCGTTCGTTCCGGCCGGTGGTGCAGTGCGCCACTGAGCCCGCTGCTGCTAGGGATATGCTGTCATGTGTTTTATCTTTCTTTGCAGACGTGTATTAGGAAATTTGTAATATAGGCTGTGGAGCCGAAATATTCCGTCAGCCTGTACGGAATCCGGCGGATTACACACACTCTGTAACATAAAGAAATCCACCATTGCCATCACCACCAGGGTGAGACAGCCCGATCGGGTCCCGACAGGAATGGCACTTGTCCTGAAAATCCCGACAGGCTTTGAAAATGCTTTCGGGCGGACCCGACGAAAAAGGGGGAAAATGCCAAACGGCCATCGGGAGCCCCCGTCGGGGGACCCGACATGGTTAGGGGCGCTAGGACCACCCGATCGGGTGCCGTGGGTCGTCGGTGGGCCCTTCGGCGACGGACAGCTACAGCGATACATAATGGCATTCATAAAAATATAACTGGATGGAAATATGTAATGTAGTGGTAGCATTCTTTATCCTTTGACTCTGCTGTACAGGGATCCATGCTTGGATACATAAGTGAAGGGCACACTACCTTATCTCGGCCTTATTGAAAATTAATACAAAGACCATATGCAGCTTTACATTGCCCTTTCGAACATTTGCTAAAAACCCTTATGGGGATTTCACGCACTACAGTGCCATGCTTGGATAGTGATGTTGAGAGCGATGAGGAGCCGGCTGATGAGGGGGAAGATGACGAAGAGGAGGCCAGCGAGGCATTTATGAGTGATGGGGATCCAGAACTGTCCAGTGAGTCTGGCAGTGAGGTTGCCGATGAGGGGGAGATGTTCCTCTCCAGTCCTACGGTGTCTAAGGGTGTCCTTGAAGAGCTCGGGTTGTGATGCTCACAGGCAGACGTGCAGGCGTGCATGTGTTGCTGTGTGTGTGTTTGTTCGTGCATATCAGAACTGTGAACTGCAAACTGAGAACTGGAAACTGCGCATATAAAATACGAATAAATGTAATTTCAAGTGGCACACAGCGAAATTTCGTTCTTGCGTCACCCGACAGGTTTTGGGATGGGCTATCGGGGCACCCGACAGAAATTGAAAGATATGCAAAAACGCTATCGGGCGGGGCCGACGGGCATGGGAAGGGGAAAACCGGCAACCCGACCATTTTAGGAAGGTCCTGTCTAACCCTGATCACCACCGTTTACCTCACTCCTCCACCACCGTCGCTACTTCGTAGGGCCAGGACATCGCAATCAGATCAAGAATTTATGCGTGAGACATGTTAAACCCGATCCCTGGTGTTTAAGATCGTCCGTCTCGACAGCGTGTTTTGACTTCTGGAAAAGTTGTTTTTTTGGCCAAGTCGGTGGGGGGGAGGGGCTTTGTAAAATTGCAGGGGGGTTTATAGATCCGCATTAGTGGGGATGTTCGGCTCCAATGGTCCAAGTAGCCGGTAGCAGGTCCTTGCGTGTTTCCTGGTGTTTTCTGTAAAGCTTGCGGCGAGCATATGCCGGTGCAGCGGCAGCAGGCCAGGGACGCTTTGCAGCAGCGCATGGAGGCCTTGCGTCGTGAGCAGACCCCAGCGCAGCAGCGGCAGCAGGCGAGGGAGGCCGCACAGCCGCTCATGCAAAATGTACAGCAACGGCGTGGGTGTTACAACTCTTAGGGCCGGCCGTTAGCTGCCACGGATTCTCGGCGGCTGTGTCTGCTCAGTGTAGTGGCTATATATATAGTGGAATATTCCCATTTGTATATACAACACATGAACTTCATGGCAACTGTCTACATTCCTTAGCAACTTTGCACATTGCCCACATCTATTTCCCCATTATATAAATGATATATAACACACCGCCACTACCCTGCCCATATCACCTGACACCAACACCAACACACCAACACACCAACACACCAACACACCAACACACCAACACACCAACACACCAACACACCAACACCAACACCAACTCCAACACCAACACCAACACCAACTCCAACACCAACACACCAACACAACAACACCAACACACCAACACACCGCTCAATGCCCGCCTACAGCACATTGCAGACCGTATTCACACCAACCACCTGCAGCTTCCCCAGCCCATCAACTGAGAGGCTGCTCCACCAAACCTCCGCCAAACGGTCATTATAGAAATGCTCATCGACTGGATCAATGCCATTAACCATGGGGCACGGAGGCTGAAACATAGGGTGCAAAGGAGGGAACATGACAGTGTGGAGCACGGATTCATGCTTCCGGAGGAGCATGGGGCAGAACTGGCAGAACCTGTTTTCCTTGATCTGCTCTGACGTTTCATCTTCCTACGCTTAAATATATGTGCTTTGAGTTTGAACTTTATCTGTTGTGGTGAGTCCCACTCTCTTGCAAGCATGAACTTGAGACAGTGAACCATGACGGATATCAGAGGACCTACATACTAAACGCCATGCATCCAAACGATAACCACCACACCGTTGGCCTTACAGCTCAAGATCCAAACGTACACAACTCTATAACCCACATTCGTACGATTCAACAACCCACATTGGTTGGACTCATTCGTAGGATTCAGTAATAACCCCAACGATAACCATCGTTTTCTTCTTAGGCTCTCTTACTAGTGTTGAGCAGTCCCTATCGTAGCGTGTATAACTTTATGAATTAGCTCAAAATTGACAGGTGCTTAAATAAGGGGCTCCGTGGCGTAATGGTGGCGCGTCGGATTCCAACAATGAAAATATCCGAAGGTTGTGGGTTCAATCCCCACCGGGGTCACTTTTGGCTGGGCTCACCCTCATCGTCCTTAGGACTGGAAGGTTCCAGTTCGAGGACTACAAGGATCCATTGAGGGGCATGACGGGCCACCCAGTCTCGTGGTTGCAACCTGACTGACGACATTATTTAACTGCGTGTACGTTATCCTTTACGTACAGAACATTATACCTGTCTTTACGGAGGGAAATGGTAGACAGACAGACAGACAGACACACGAACAGACAGACAGACACCCAGTTTCCTACCGGCCAGGTACAGAAGCGACCAATTACTGACCGGTTTGTTATGGTTGATACCGACCGCTGGTGACAAGCAAAAGGATATTCCGAGTGATCTCCATAAAGGGGCACTTGGCAGCAAATGCAGAGGAGCACAACTGCCTCCCTGCAGCCATCGACCAGCAGCTTGCCGCCCGGCTTGCAGCGGCATGCATAACAACCGATTCTATAAAGGCCTTTACATTTCGGGTTGCTTTTTCCAGGGTGGTGCTAATTTCCGCGCGAACATGGCGAACAAGGTTCTCTTGCATATTTTCCATACACAGCAAGCTGCAACTACAAATAATATGTACTAATCAGAAACCCTTCCATAAAGGATCCACTGGCGTATCAATGGACCGCATAGCTGCTGACCATAGGAGCCCGGGCAGCAGACCAGCAGCAACAACAGTGCATGTGTACATGTATGTAAGTGCGTCGCGTGCGTGGGGAACGTGGGGGATATAGCGGGGGGGGGGAATAGACGTAGCCAGGAACCAAATGTGGCACGAACGAGGGGCAGCATGAGGTCGAACTGCGGCCTTAGCACTCACTTATGTTTCGTCGTCGCAAGATCCCCCGTGGCCGGGGAAAAAAAGAGGCTGCGCACTTACATTAATTAGTACATACATACATACATACATACATACACACAGACACTGCCCGTCGACATACAAGCAACCAGCCGTACCATCATCCGGCCGCAAATCCGTACCATACGTCATCGTACATCTTCGCGACCCTCACCCTTCAGCCTGCTCTATCCGCTTCCTCCCCTCCTCCTCCTCCTCGGCCTTCTCGTCCAGTCCCTACGCGTCTGAGCACACACACACACGCACGCACGCACGCACGCACGCGCACACATACTAACAGGTTTTACCGTCCAAACACACACACACACACACTCCTCACATTCACCTCCAAAAGTACATCACGAGTACTCCCATTCCGTGCTCGCCAGCATACCCCCTCATAACCCAGGGGCCCTTTTCCTATCCCCCATTCTCTCCCCACCGTATTTGCCCATCCTTCTGTACACTCTAATAACCAGCGCCTTAACCTAAAACCGAGCTGGTGCGGTCGCAAATCCAGATGTGGCTCCTTCATTCCCTTCACTTCCACACGCAACCCGGGAACATGTCACTGAGTAAATTGAACCAGAGCCCCCCCCTTTTTTTCACAGGGATCCCAC
>NW_003307612.1:106582-108848 GCF_000143455.1 Volvox carteri f. nagariensis
AATCAGAACCCCCGCCTCCCCCCAATTCCTTCCCCCCATTCACCTCCTCCACAGGTTCCAGTCATCCAACAAACCACCGCCGTCACACAGCCGCTGACACGACAGGCGTGAGAGAGTATATGTGTACGCGGCTGGGCTTGAACCTGGGGGACTCAGGTCATGGTTGAAGCTGCGCGGTTGTGGTGGTGGTGGTTGCGGTGGTTGGGGTGGTTGCGGTGGTTGTGGGTGTCTGGGACTGCCGGCAGTCCCTGCGTCCTGTTGCTGGAGGAGCCGCCCCACGCCGCCCGTACAACCCCTCCTCCTCCGCCACCAGGAGCCGCTGCCGCTGCTGCCGCCACCCCCCCCCAACGGGTGCCAGTCCGCTTTACTTGGAGGGCGACCCGAATCCCCGCGCCTTGCTGATGGGCTCCTTCTCCTTCTTCCGCCGGACCTGCGAACGGGGCCCAAGGGGGCCGGGAGGCGGGTGAGGGGTGCGGGGGGTTGAGATAAACGACCCCGCTGGGTCACCAGGCGGCTGAGGCCGGAGGTAGAGAGTGGGGATGGAGAGTGGGGATGGGGAGCGCACTATTGGGGATGAATATTGGGCTGGGAACAGAGAGAGAGAGCAGGGACTGTGGAGACACGGGGAAATGAGAAGGAGGGGGTGGAGGGGGAGGAGGGGGAGAGTGCTCCACCAAAGGGAGGGGAAAGGGAACGCCAGCCCTGCACACACACAAACACACACGCGCGCACACGCGCACACACATGGAACACATGTGTATAAACAGATCACACATTCGCTCCAGTACATCACATATTTGTGATTTGCGTCGTCGGGCCCAAAATATGCCGTACGCTATGCCGTACCTTCCCGGGCGCCACCTTCTTCCCTGCACTGGCCACCAGCTCCTACGGGACATACCGCACGCGGGAATTTTATGCGGTCGGTGCGGGGCGCAGCGCGTGTGTATGTTTATGTCTATGTGTGCGTGTGTGAGTGTGAGTGTGTGTGTGTTGGGGGGACGAACGGGGGGGGGTAGGATGTTGATTTAGCGACTAAGCGGCTGAAGGAGGGATGGAAAAACACATCGCTTGTCCTTTCCCACAGCGAGTACAACAGGCAGCTCTCCACGCACCGTACATCATCATGATCTCCCCCTTCACCCTCTTCCCCTCCTTCACCTTTCCTTAACGGCGTACGACACCTCGCCAAGGAAGATACCCAAACCTCTTCCCCCCACAAAACACATCCCACGGCCCCTCCCCCCCCCTTTCCCCCCCCCCCTCAGCCCACCTTGAGCAGCTTCTCCGCCTGCGAGGGGTCCCCCCCCGACTTTTGTAACTTCAACAACTTGCTCATGCCGCCGACCTGGGTCCTCATCTGAAGGGGTATGTGTGTGTATGTGTGTATGTGTGTATGTGTGTATGTGTGCGTGTGTGTTTCGGGGGTGAGCGGGGAGGTGAAAACCGGACTGCTAAATTACGACCCCCCAGGGGCAAAAGCGCGGGGGGGAGTAAGGATGATGGGGGGAAGTGGAAAAGAAAAGAAAACCCTGTTGGTGCACCGGGTGATGTTTGTGTGTGGTGGTCAGCTCGACTCCACCCCAGTGTGCCGCACATCCTCGCAGAATGCATTCCGAGAACACCCCCTCATCGGGGGGGCCCCAGGTACCCGGCAAAGACAACAAGGTCCCTCCCTCGCTTCGTAATATCTCACTCGTACCTAATAATTCATACCGAATACCCCCCAAGGCCAGGCCGAGTACAGTCCCCCTTTCTCCTCCAACCCTCTTCCCCTTGCCCCGCCCCGCCGACACCCCCCGACACTCCCCCCCCACTCCCCCCCCGGACACCCCCACCCCCACCCCCCCGGTGGCACACACCGCGGTGTACGCCGTCATCAGCTTCGCCACCTCCGCCTCGCTGTGACCGGAGTCCTGAGCGACACGCCGCCGCCGGGCCAGACTCTTGATGATCACCTCGGGGTTGGACCGCTCCTGCGGTTTTTTTTAGGGTTTTAGGGTTTAGCGCGCAGGTTTTAGTGGAGAGTTTTAGGGTTTTAGGGTTTTTCTAGGGCAGGATGATATGTAAGAAGACCCCCGGGGGGGGGAAAGGGGGAAGGGGGAAGGGGGCCCTGCGTATCTTGGGTTTAACGGTGCATGCATATCCCCAGGATATATATACGTGTGCGACGCGGTAAAAATGCTATACGTAGTCGTACAGTGCCGTACAATTTACCTCCTCTTCCATGGCGTTGATGATTGCGGCGTACGTGTCAAACTGCTCT
>NW_003307612.1:108899-110227 GCF_000143455.1 Volvox carteri f. nagariensis
GGTAAAGAGCCCGTACCAAAACCTTTTCTTAAAACTCCATCAAAACATCATTACAAAACCAACCTAAAACCCTAAAACCCGACCGACACGCCGCGGTGCACATTCCCAACCCAACCCCTCCCAAGGTTTCCACCACAAGGCCCAAAATCCTAACTTCACCTCTTACAACCCCCTCCTCCCTCCCCCCAAACCCAAAACACACCTTCCCCCCTCCATTTCCCCCTAATCCCCCCGGGAGCCCCCTCACCTTGTTGAACCCGGGCATCATCTTGAGGATCTGCATGCCGCCCATGTTGTTCATGCTCTTCCACTGCGACAAGTACGACAACAAATCCTCAACAGCACGTCAGTACGACAGTTGCTTGTACGACAACCAGTTGCATGGACCGCAGGATAATGATATTTTGCTTTGGGGGAGGAGGTTAAAAAATGGCTGGTGCGAGACGATTATGGTCCGAGGGCCCTCCGAAGAAAAAAAATCCTTTTTACGTACATGCATACCTACATACCTATCCCCCTCCATCCCTCCTACGCCCCTTTTGGGCTAATCCCCCTCCCTCACCCAACCACCACAACCACTCAACCGCCCACCTGATTGAGGAAGTCGTTGAAGTCAAACTTCTCCTCCATCAACCGATCCATAACCGCCTTGGCATCCTCCTCCTGGAGGTGCGCATCCGTACGTCCGTACGGCAGAACAGACCACGCGGCGGTTAGACGTTAGTTTGGTGTCAGCCAAAGTATGAGAGCTATTGGTATTGGGCTGTAATACTTAGGGTTGGTTGTATTTCTCACCTCCCTTCCTCCTCCTTCCTTTCCCAACCTCACCCCTATCACCAACCGACCAACGCCGCCGCCATCATCACACACACATACACATACACATACACATACACATACACACATACACGCCGCCCCCCCACACACATGGGCAACCCAACAGTCTCCGATATTCCTAAATCCAGTTTCAGCAATCAACAGTTGTCGTACATTGGGGGGACTTGGGGGACGTGAGTCTTCAACGCCCCCCTTTCCCCCCAGGCCCCATCCGCGTACCTTGATTGCCGCCTCCGCCTTTTCGTACAGCGTCAGCACATCCCCCATTCCCAGAATCCTGGACGCCATCCTCTCCGGGTAGAAGGGCTCCAGCGCCTCCATCTTCTCACCCACACCCACGAACTTGATGGGCTTGCCGCTGACCTGTAAAGGGGGGAATAGGGGGGAATAGGGGGGAAGGGCCGGGGGGTGGGGGAGGTCAGCAGGTCATGACTCTTAGCATTGCGCTGTGTCCTCTTCATCTTCTCGTCCTGTGATAACCCCAACCCCTC
>NW_003307612.1:111270-112118 GCF_000143455.1 Volvox carteri f. nagariensis
CTTGATGGACCGCAACTCGCCCATCATGTCCTCGTCCACCTGGGGCCCACACGGGTTTGGGCAGGAGGGGGGGGGGGGGAGAGGGTGGGGGGGGAGAGGGTGGGGGGGGAGAGGGTGGGGGAGGAGGGGGTGGGGCAGGAGAGGGTGGGGGAGGAGAGGGTGGGGGAGGAGAGGGTGGCGGAGGAGGGGGTGGGGGATGAGAGGGTGGGGGAGGAGAGGGTGGTGGAGGAGAGGGTGGGCGGTGAGATAGGAAGGGAGGATAATGGGGCAGATAACGCCGGGTGTTATACTGTTGTACGGAAAAGACACGTGGAGGCACAGGAGGTGGAAGCCGACAACGGAATTAAAAGCTCAAGTACCTTTATCCCGGCGTGGGTGGGTGGGTGGGGAAAGAAGAACCACGAACGAGTGCGTGTGAGTGCGTGTGAGTGCGTGTGGGGGGTAATTATATGCGAGAATATGTGTTCAAGTGGCCACAGTGGCATCTGGCCCAATCTGTAACATATTCATGTGCGAGAAAGTGGGAAGGGAAGTGAGCTGGTGCCGTACGGTGCCCAAAAGGTCTTTTTTCTTTTTCGGAAAGGGGAGGGGGAAAAGGGAGGACACGACAAACAGACGGACGTACAGAATATTCGGTACGACCTGAACAATGCCGGGAGAAGGAATTCCTTCTTCACTCTACTAACCTCCCCCCCTTTCTCACCTTGGCTCCATTCGCCAGTGGTTCGCCTTAAACCCCCCTACCCGGCCCCCCATCCATCCGCATTCCATTCCCCCCTCCGTAACACGCACGTACTCCACAAGGCCGCCCTTTCCAATACACACACAGATACACCCTCCCACCCGCC
>NW_003307612.1:112536-116005 GCF_000143455.1 Volvox carteri f. nagariensis
ATAAACCCCACCGCCCAATACACATACCCACAAAACACATCCCCACGCGGTGTGCCGTACCTGCGTTCCCAGCTCGAACACGGGCACGTCAATGGCGGCCCCCAGTTTGACCAGCTGGTCAATGGCGGCGGGGCGATACACGTCCGTGGCCACCAGCAGGCAGCTCTTCTTGGCCTTCTTCAAGTACAAGGCCAACTTGCCCGCGGCAGTGGTCTTACCCACGCCCTGAGGTAAGGGGGGAGGGGGGAGGCGGGCGGTGTTTTGAGGGGGGGTTTGGGGGGGGATTGACGAGGTTGCGGGCGGGTTGGGTGGGGGGTTTCGTAGACTCAAAACACAAAGGAGTATCTGTATGTGTATGTGTGTATGTGTGTATGTGTGTATGTGTGTACGTCACAACAGCAGGTGACACGCCAGATAGGTATCCCCCGTCCTAAACCCTTTCCTCCCTTTCCCCTCCCAGCCAATACACTCAAAAAACTTGATCCTGCAAATCACAAATTAGGAAGATAGGGAGCGCGGGACGAGGCTGAGGTGCCCCTTCCCCCTTCCTAAAACTGCACCCTAATTCGCCCCCCTCAAACCTCACCCACTCACCTCGCACCCCCTCCCATACACATACACACCCCACCCTCCCATTAGACATATACACGTACATACATACGCACGTACATACCTGCAAACCGGCCATGAGGATGATTTGCGGGAAGCCCGGCTCCAGGTCCTTGGCCCCGACCCCTCCCCCCATCAGCTCGATCAGCTCGTTAGACACCACCTTGATGAACTGGACATCCGGCGTAACACCCTCAATAACCTGAAAAGGGGGGAAAGAGGGGTTAAGAGGGGGGGTAAGAGTGGTAGGGGGGGGGGGTAAAGAGGGGTAAGGGGGGGGGTAAGAGGGGGTAAGGGGGGGGTTAAGAGGGGTAAGGGGGAGGTTAAGAGGGGTAAGGGGGGGGGTAAGAGGGGGTAAGGGGGGGGGTAAGAGGGGTAAGGGGAGGGGGTAAGAGGGGGTAAGGGGGGGGGTAAGAGGGGTAAGGGGGGGAGACGAACCGCGAGCGAGTGAAGCTGCTGCCAAGGAACGACTGCTGCGGCGGATGTACAGGACGGTAGCAGAACTGACCAGTCGGCGGTTGTGAAGAAGCAGGAGGGGGGGAGAGGGGGAAAAAAGGGAGGGGGAAAAAGGGGAGGGGGACTGGGGAGGTGAGGTTGGGAGGTGGGTGGACCGGGAGTGTGCGTGTGTGTGCGTGTGTGTATGTAGGGATTTATACGTACAGCTGGTTGAGGTGACGAATCCGGGGGGAGAGAGGAAGGCGTACGGACCGATTTCAAAAAATACAACACCTGACCCCCCTACCCTAAGCAGCCCCCTGGCTGGTGACGGGGGGTGGGGGTGCTGGCGAAGATGAACAGGGTGGACAGTACGGTCGTGCCGTACGTTTTAATGCCACTTTTCACCGTGTCGCCGTTGATGTCTTACTGGCGTTATATATTTATAAAGCTGGCAACACATGCCCCACTTCCTCCCAGCCACTGCGAACTAACCAACCATTTAACTAACCAACTAACCAACCAAACCCAAACCGTAACCCCCCCCCGTGTCCCCGGACCCACCTTGGTTCCAAGCGCCCGCTCCTCGACCTTCTTAACGAACCGCCGTACGACAGGCAGCGACACGTCAGCCTCCAGCAGCGCACGGCGGACCTGGCATTACGGGTCCCGGTCGCAAAGGTGGGAGGGGACTAATTACGAGTTGGATATCGGACATGCCGTACGTCGTACGAGTCGTAGCTGTAGCTTATTATTAAAAGTTGCGAAGCCAAGAGGTTTGAGACAGGGGGAAAGTGTGTGTATGTATATATGTATGTATGTATGTATGTATGTATGTATGTATGTATATATGTATGTATGTATGTGTGTATGTATGTATGTGTGTATAAGAGCCCCCACCCCCACCCCCACCTCCAACCCCCTCACACCTCCTTCAGCGGCTCCTTCATATTCTCAGCCGTCAGTGTGCCGCTCTTGCCTGCGGTGGGGGGCGCGGGGGATACACGGGGTGGGGGCGGGTTTGAATGGGGCATGGGTGTGTGTATTTAGGCGGGTGGAAGGGTTGAGAGGAACAGTCACCTAGGGTTTTGGAGACTGGAGACACGGGGGTTGGGGGTTGAGGGGGTGGGCAGGGGGCCGGGTATGAGCGCCCCCATGTGCGCCTCCTCGCAAAAAACGCAAACAAACACACACAGCCGACACACACACACACACGCAAGCACACCACCACCCATCACACCTCTACGGCTCGCAGCTCAGTCCATTTAAACACGTACGTACGTACATACATTCACACATACACATATACAGCTATGGCAGGTGGCTGGCAGAAGTTAAGGCCTGACTTCTGCTCCCGGCCGGCCCGGGTTCAAATCCGCCTACCGACCTCTCGGGTGTGTCAGAGGTATCGAAATTGGAGGTGGCCCCCCCTCTTGTGGACGATGTAGGACGTGATAAAATCAACTTGCGAGCTGAACAGGAACTAAATTGAGGCACCGTTGATCCGCTAGATTTGGTTGGATGCTGGTGGTGAGTTGCTGAACCCAACGAATACATTCTGAAGTCGGATGGGGTGACGGATTAGGGTGACCCTCTAGCAGGGGAGAGCAGGGACTGCCCCGGGAAAGGGGGCCGCTGGTGAAGCTATACCGCCCACTAACAACACACGCCACTTCTCTCCTCCCCCTAACCCCCTCCACCGCATACAAATACACACACCTACAACCCCCACCCCCGGCACCTCACACCCACCAATGAGCCGCTGCGCCTTCTCCAGAGATTTGCTCAGGTTGTCGAACATGGCCGCACGGACCACCACCGCCGCCCCCCTGCCCCTGCCCCGGCGGGGAAGGGCGAGGGGGGGACTGGGGTGCGGCAGCCCGAGCGACCCGCCCTGATCACGAAGAGGCGGGGGGAAAGAGACAGAGAGGGGAGGCGGGGCGGAGGTAGGCACAACGTCGCGAGGAAAGGAAATACGGTTTTGCTTTATATACAATTAACCTCAAAAGCTGAGGACGCAATCGCAGTAGCAGCAGCAGTCGCAATCGCAGTAGCAGCAGCTTGCAGTAGCGTGGTGAGCGGCGGTGGCAGTACTACCGTAGTGAAAAGAGTAGGGTGGTGCGACAGACCGACAGACAGACAGAGCGGTGCCCTAACGGGAGCGACCTAAACGACGCGAGGGGCCCACAGGACTGACGTGAATGAGTAACGGTGGAGCCCTCCTCCTCCTCCCCCTCCTCCACCTCCTCCTCCTCCTCCTCCCCCTTCTCTTCTCCCCCCTTTTCCCCCTCCTCCACCCCTCCTCCTCCTCCCCCTCC
The DNA here is from genome assembly GCF_000143455.1 of Volvox carteri f. nagariensis. Classification (NCBI taxonomy): domain Eukaryota; kingdom Viridiplantae; phylum Chlorophyta; class Chlorophyceae; order Chlamydomonadales; family Volvocaceae; genus Volvox; species Volvox carteri. The sequence goes on from NW_003307612.1 coordinate 115,899, forward strand.
TCCTCCTCCCCCCCTCCTCCTCCTCCTCCTCCTCCTCCTCCTCCTCCCCCTCCTCCTCCTCCCCCCCTCCTCCTCCTCCTCCTCCTCCTCCCCCTCCCCCTCCCACA
>NW_003307612.1:116055-133647 GCF_000143455.1 Volvox carteri f. nagariensis
CACGGTGACAGCCGGCCGCCTCCTCCCTTGCGGCTTCGGAGGATACTAAGAACAACAATAACACACACACACACACACACACGCACACGCACGCGCGCGGGCGCACGTCACCCCCAGCGCCCTGGGGGTGTTTGGGGGGACCACACCTGACTGTGCTCCGGACCCCCCCCCCCACCCCACACACAGTGACCACAAATGCACCAACACCATCGCAAAAGTCCCCATCTTTTGAATTGTTACAGAGTGGGAAGCTTCTGGGCCATTTGAACACATTGTCATTCCTACGATTTATCATACCATACAGCACCATCCACCATTTTACCACGCCGTACCACTACGCCATACGAACTGGAAGTCCAAGGCGGTTGATCCTTCCTGCCTTCTAGGATCCCTCCTCATCATCACCATGTCACCGGAACGTACGCAGAGACAGAGAAAAGACCCCAGTTGCCGGCCAGCCTCCACGTCGTACACACTTACACGTACACACACAGGTCATCAGTTGGTAAGGATCGTTTGTAAATGTCACAACTATGAGCGTATGTAGGTGTGCATGCAGGTGTGTATGTATGTGTGTTGAAGTGGTGATGTTCAGAATCGCAAATGTTGGGGCAGAGCTGGTGCAGGAGCCTGGTCATTCAATATACCTAGGACAGGGCGGCGGCGGTGGAAGAGCGGGGGGAGAGGGGAAGCGAAGGGGAAATATTTTTTAAATTTTGGGCCACCACGTATCCTCCCAATACATCAGCCAGGGCTCCTTCCCTCGCCAAAATGCGCGCGTTTCCCAATACCGGCGCCGAAACCACTGACGATTCAGCAGACGCGGATGCATAAATTCTCTTAGCTGCTATGAGGATATGTGGAAACAGCGAACATAGCAGCACTTGCTGCGTTCTTGGCACTGAGGAGCTGCGGAGCTCTTGCGGGGAGCCATGACTGTCAAATTTACCTTGGCACCTTGGCACGTGCGGATGGACGTGAAGGCTATGCCACGCAGGTGAGCCGCCGTGACGGTAGCTGTTAGCTTGCGGTTGCCAGCGCCGCGGAGAGCCGCTGGCCGACTCATTGCGGTTTGCATGCTGAGGATTACTTGGGGGCCGTCTCTAGAGTGTAGATCCAATTAGATCTTTGGAAATAGATGCTTTATGATTGGCTTATTGGCCTTGAAAATCTTGTAAGCAGCAAAGTTTGGCGCTCCTTCCTAGAAGCCAATCCGCACGGCTGAAATCATGTGGATATTAAATGCAGTGTGGAAACAACAAATCGAGCCGTTGAAAGCACACCCGCGTTGCTGGATGCTTCACAGGATTGTAAAGCCCAACTGTTTATGGTTAGATACGACATGTCCAAGCCTGTTCAATTGTCGGCTTGTCGTTAACAGCATTACGAGGCGTAGACTTGGATATATGGATGTTGAACTTTGCTCTTAGCCGAACTGTCTTCCTTGAGATATAGAAATCGTGTAGAAGGTTCGGCCGATAACGCCTTGTTCAATGCCTTTTAGTTACCATTTCTGGTTTTCCTCTTTGCTTTCTTGCTCTCTGCTTGGTTAGGCCACCAGCCTTTTGTTTTGGCTGTGCAAGCTCAAGAACTTCGTGACAAGGGTGCCAAAGGCCAAAAGCCAAAGGACCTTGTACCAGGACAGTTCGCCCCCTATGTTGGATGATTGCGTCTTCCATGAAAATTTTTACTGACAGCAACTGTGGCAAATATAAAGCTCAGGAGGCGATGCGGCCTTCACTGTGACAGAGTATCTGTGACAGAAGTATCATATCTCTGTGACTTCACTCATTAGGAATGATTAACATGTCTGGATCATGTGCACTTCCTACCTGGGCGCGTTTTGGACGAGTGTGTGAGTTTTATAGGGCAGCCGACCTCAACGCCGTAAGGTTGTTAGGGACGTTAGTCCTTACCTTCAGTTTGGATGATTCTAATGACTGCATCTCTACTTTTCCTAGCTATGATCCTAATCTGAAACTGGGGTCAGTTGGATGTCCCACCCTTATCTTAGGTTGTTTTCTGCTGGGCATGTCTGCTGGTCCAGTCACTTAGGAGCCAAGATGCTTATATTTCAGAAGGAAATTAAGATATTTCCATGCTTATAAAACAGACATGAACGAATGTAGTGTATTGCCTACCGTATCTTCCGCCGCGCAAGTCTCAGTCGTGGCCCTGCCATTAACCTTGCTGCACGTAACAAAATGTCCAGTCATGAAGATTTCATTAAATCCAATCAACCATCTCTACGTATCCTGATACCAGGGCTTTCGTGCGTAACTAAGGTCAATACACCCCCACCGCCACCCTGGCCCATCGTTTCAGCGATTCGTGGCAGCAATGAATCTCCGCATCTATCACCCCAAACCCTGCGCCTTCATCGTTTTTCCATTACAGATTGCTTTTGGCTTGGAGCAACCTTAATCACTCAATATAGTAGGAAGTCGACCGTCGTAGAAGCTACATCCTACCACTCCGGCAGTGGCTTTCGGCTGTCTATTCGCGCCAATCTCGGCATAGTGATTTAATTTTGTTATACTACAACATTGTTTGTTTTCAGTTCAACTGATATGTGTTAAAGCTTTACGCAATACCTCATTGCCTTCAAAGTGTACTATCGCTGACGTGGGTTGCCGCAAGCATAACTTTTTCCAACCTCCGTATTCCATCGCGGCCTCAATAAGCGTAGTGCATCATCTTTGTGCATATTTGTGCACCTGCCGTTGCCGCGTACCGCGACGTGCCTTAGCGTTCTGTCGGTTACTACCGATTGCGTCAAGGCCGGACTAATAGGAAAGAAAAATGGCGGTGATGTCTTCAGCGGCCGTGCGCTCCTTCGATCAAAAGCATTTGCTGCGAAGCCCTGCTACTGGAAGGTGTACAGTCATTGTTGCCGCAGCTCGTCCGCATCTCCCACATGCGCAATCACAGCTCGCGACGGACCAACCACGTCAGCCATCGCAGCTGCGCCTTTCCGAACTATCAGAACGACAAGGAAGTAATCAATCCGGGCCTAGACCAATCTCGCTAGTCCTTAGCTCGACCACCACTGCCGCAGCTGCGGCCGGCGAGGCAACCATCCCAACCGCCTTCGCGCGCGTCGCCGTCGGCGCCGCCCTCGCCTTATCCACCCTCTATACCTTACTCTCCTCTCCTGCCTCCAACCTCACCACCTCCTCCTTTACCCCGACCACCTCCTCCTCCTCTTCTTCCTCCTCCTCCCCCTCCTCCCCCTCCACCCCCTCCACCTCCGCAACCGCGACCTCCACAACCGGTTCGCAATCGGCGGTCACTGTCACCACTCCCACCACCGTCACCACCACCATCGCCTCGCTTCCTATCCTTCGAACACCAGACCAATTCGACGCCTTCGTTCTTGCATCCAATCGAGCTGGATACCTGGCCATCGTGTTATTTCACGCCCCTTGGTGCTCCGCGAGCCAGCGAATGCTGCTGGAGCTTCAGCGCCTCTCTCATCTCTTCGTCGGCCGCCGCGTCGTCTTCGCGCGCGTGGACTGCTCCATCAAGCAGGGCGTCAGGCCGGGAGTCCCCTTGGGCCAGGCCCCCAGCCCCGGCTTCAAGCTGCAGCGATGCGACCTAACGCAAATGCACCGAATCCACAAAACGCCCACCCTGCGGATGTACTACCATAACGCCTGCGTGGATGAGGTACGTACACCTGTCTCAAACGCCGTGCAGTGTACAACGTAAATCGTGCATTTCGATTATCTGTGGTAGCGAATGTTGTTCTTGTATATGTGAGTTGCGCTTCTTTATCACACATAAAAAAGGGACGTTCTTTTACAGAATTGCCACAGCGAAAGAATTGCACGCACACTGATTTCACGCATCGAAATCCCCCGCGGCAATTCGTGCGTAATGCCATTCGCAGATCATAGGACACCGGCCTGTGGACTTCCGACAAGCGGCTTCCGACCTAACCTTCAAGTACAACCTCTAAAACCCACTTCTACTAAAGAGGAAGAGCCCGCATCGACTGAAAAGCTCGAGACAGGCAGCTTCAGACAGACCACAAGCGATCCCCTCTCGCCTCGGTCAGAAGGTTCAGAAGATTCAGAAGGTTGCAGCTGGCGCTCGCCGAGCTAGGTGCTGCTGCTGCTCATGCTGCTGCTGCTGCTGCTGCTGCTGATGCTGATGATGATGATGATGATGATGATGATGATGATGATGATGATGATGATGATGATGATGATGATGGAGGCAGTTCTTCAGCAGTTTGTTGTTTTTTTCTTTTGTTGCCAAGCTTGCCGCCTCCATGGTTTGTGCATCTACGGGTGGGATGTGACTTGTGGTGTCAACGGCACGCACGCAACGCGCCAGCAATCAACCAACCGACCCGCCTTTCCGAGAAGTCGCCGGTTGAAAGATCAAGTATGAGAAATTCCGCAATGTACACGTCACGCAAGTCACGGACTTGCGCGTAGAGTGTGACGAGTCCTACCCGGTGTTGCCCTTCCTTCGGCCACCGTCGCAAGACACAACGCAGTGGTTTTACGTGTGAAGGGAGTGGAGGCTGTGCGGGCGCCAACAACACGGTGATGTTCGGTTCGGTTGACGACCTTTTGAAACCGAAGGCCAGCCCCCTTCGGGAGACTTTCCGGAGGCTTCAGCTTCAGTCCAACAAAGGAGAGAGGGAGAGTGGGAAGGTTAGGGGGAGGGAAATGCGCGTTAGGGGAATGAAAAATGCGAAGTGGGTTACGGGGTGCTCTGAGATCAATGGCACCACGGCTCGCGGGCTCACGGACTCGCCAGGGCCACGGACCCCTTCTCACGAGCGGGCGGCGAGCGGGTGATTGTGTATGTGTGTGTGTGTGTGTGTGTGTGTGTGTGTGTGTGTGTGTGTGTGTGTTGGGGTAGCGGGGAGGGAGGTTGCCATTTTGGCACAAAAGTGCGCGGGGTCCTGATCGTGCTTTCGTATGCGTATGTCATCCGGGGGTTCCCGGGGGTGGAGCACGAAACAATAAAGAGTGGGGCTACACAACGATACTCGTTAATCCTCTGCATAAAGTCTTGACGGTTTGGGTAGATGATAAGCCTCGCAGCCAGTACCATGGACTTCGATTTTGGGGCGTGCATGACCACAACTAACTGCCGTCAATTAGCTGACTGGGACTGGGACCTAACCGACAACTAACCGACAACTAACCGGTGGTTGGGATTTGCGATGTCGCAATCCGGCGTTCATGGCAAAGCTGCACCTATGAGTAAGCTGCTATATACAGGCGGCAGTGAGAGAGGTGGTACAGAGGAGTGCGCGCCTATTGCCATGAAGCCTTCGGAATCCATTGAATTTAAATGTTCAGAGGTTTAAATTCAAATTTTGACTTGCTGACGACGACGCTAGTGCTGATGTTTTTACAGTTGAAGTCCGCAGAAGCGAGGCGGGACTTTAGGGGGCTTGGGGAGTTTGCATTAATGGGGGTGATTCAACTGATGCGACAGGAGGAGAGAGTGAGCGGAGAGAGAGAGAGAGTGAGAGAGAGAGAGAGTGAGAGAGAGAGAGAGAGCGGTCAGCGAGAGAACGCATTGTACGGTGTCGCACTATTGTACGGCGCACTGTCCATTATGATATACGTAATGTTTAAACGCTGAGAATGTTTGAGTCATCGCGTTGACCGTTGACCCACCGACGTACGACTTTTTACTGTCCGCCATGTCGATCAATCTATGCCAATTTGTGTTGTGTTGCGTCCTGTGCATCTTGCGCGCATATCGTGGTGTCGAAAGACAATTCAAGAAGGATTGTCAACATGATCTTGGAGGCCCGGTGTACGAGCGCGCGCCCTATATTTTATGCGATTTTGTTCGACGCAGCGCTGGATTTGCGGTGGTTGGGCCATTTTGAAGTACTTTCTCCATCTAGCAGTTCTTTGATGGCGTTTTCAAAACAGCTAATTCTATGGCTTGCATGTGCGCTCATGAAGCAAGCAAACAAGCGCCGGGATGTGCCAACTTGTTTCATCTTTTTGTCAAATATGGCGATCATCGCAGCTGTACGATATACGACACATGAAGGACGCTGTTGTACGGATGCCTATTTGTACACACGAAATTCGGAAGCAGATGTTTAATTGGGGCAATTTGGGCTTAAGTGGACAATTTTGAACATTGCGGGTTGGTTGTGTAGCGGTGGTGATGATGATGATGATGATGATGATGATGATGATGATTGTGGGTTTAACGAAATGGGTAAAATGTATTCGGCATGTTATGGTGATTCTGGTAGGTCGCATCATCTCGTCTGTCGTACGTAACGGTCGCAGCGAGCCCTTCCCTTGAGCGCTGCTGGTAGCCGTTGCCAAAATAGGCCACCTGCATGTTCATCCACATGGCTTTTGAAGAGGCGTTGTGATGATAGTTGGGGACTCTTGGTCCCGATGTCCACATATATCTCGCCCGGGGCGTGTGCTCGTGCTGGCCGGTACTGCTATCCGGCCTCGGCTCCTTTCGCTCTGGCTATGCGGCATCGACGTTTGCCTTGCCTCTCTTCCCTTCGCATCCAGCCAGCATCCCGTCAACCTGGGTCGAACGGGAAAGAAAGAGGACGCGAAAAGGAAGCATATTTTGGATCCGTGGAACCGAAGTGGATTTGGGTTCTGCTTGGTCGGTTCGCACGTTCCACGCCCTCCTGTCGTCTGGATTGGATGCAGTCCAGGGAATCTAACACATTTCGTTGTTGCAGGCGGTGTACAGAGGCGGGGGGAATTTCGTTGCGATGGAAGCTTATCGTCTCGCGCTTCCTTTTCATTCCCTTTGCTTGACGATGAGTGAGGGGGGTTAAGGGGTAGGGAGGGGGATCTGGAAGGGAGGAGCGGAGAAGATCCAGGCGGAGCGGGAGGAGCGAAGATAACTCCTTTTTTTAACCGTTGCTTTTCATTTTATGCACCCCGGCATTCTTGAAGATGATGAATCTTGGCTGTGTTCAGCGGCCTTGCATTTGCACGCCGGGGCTGCTAACAGTTGCTGCTGCTGTTGCGCTGCGCACATATTTGCCAGCAGGGCTTTTTGTCTTTTTTTTGGCAGAATTTGCTTGCTTCCCGGGGAGAAGCGAAACCGACGTTTCTTCTGGGGTTGACTTTAATTTCAGATGTATAGGAGTTGGGATTGGCGGTTGTTTGCCGTGGGCAAACTGGAATTTTGGATAGCTTGGTAGATTCCTAAAGGAAAGACGACAATCTTGGGTCTACTTGGTGTTTCGTGCCACGGACAGTTGAGGATACGCGTTGCCTACGTTGTTTTCTGTGCTGCATATGACGTGTGTCGTACAGCAATCAAGCCATGGCTCTTGTCGCAGTCCAAAGCGGAACCGTTCTTCTGGTGAAGTATGGTCGAAACTTTGTACAATCTGTTGATCTTGTGTCTTGTGTTGTGAAAGAAGGGTTGAGCGTACGTGTCGTAGAAAAAATAATCGCAATCAGTTTAACATTATGCGCAATAGGTACAATAAAATTGTTTTTGGTGTGATTTTTGGGCGGGGCCCCAGCGCGAAGCGCCCAGGGGGGCCCCGACCTGTAGGATTGCCCATGTCCGTGTGTGTGTGTGTGTGTGTGTGTGTGTAACGGACCAAACATAATATCTCGCCCGCCTGAAACGCGTTATAGGTACTATACAGCATTCTCTATTGCAAGGTATTTCGCATGTAGCCAACAAAAATCGTATGAGCACAAACAAGTTTGGCTGCCTCAATTGACCGAGGCCAAAGTCACATCAACGCCTCTCGAGCTAAATTTCATCCCGAAAGGTACCGCGTATCTCATATTTGAATTCTTAGATGACGGCGTATGATAACTCGAACTCCCAGGCCTTGAGTGTGTAACGGACCAAACATAATATTTCACCCGGCTGAAACCCGTTATCGGTACTATACAGCATTCTCTATTGCAAGGTATCTCGCATGTAGCTAACAAAGACCGTATGAGCACAAACAAGTTTAGCTGCCTCCATTCACCGACCTCAAAAGTCACATCAACGCCTCTCGCGCTATTTTTCATCCCGAAAGCTGCCGTGTATCTCATAATGGAATTCTGAGATGACGGCGTATGATAACTCGAACACCGAGCTTGCGTTACCATTTGCCGGCATGGGCAATCCGACTTGCCACCAGCAGGCCAACATAATTTGCTTTCACTTCTCTATGAAATACACAAGCTGCTTGTTTGTACATTTACTTTGGCCAATGCACGGGGCCTCCGAAGACTTGCGGTGTGCCGCGATGAAGCTCGCGGCTGTGGGGCGGATTGCTGAGGCCGCTGGCGCTTCGGGGATAAACATCACAGACAGCACCTAATTTCACTCAGCTTGCGTTACCAATTTGCCCGCACGGGCATTCCGACTTGCGGTCTGCCGCACTGTCCATGCGGCATGCACCCGGGATGGATGCGATTCGCGTGGAGCGCGCAGGCGGTGCTGACGATTCCGCCGGTGCAAGCTTAGCTCCCACACCATCAGTACTGCTGCAACAAAGCACATCTCCCACCGCAGTGACACTACCCATCAATTGTCACACGTGCCGTGCTAGCTACCGGCCTGTACGGATGCAGGGGGGCCCCGCCCTTTTTCCGGCTTCGAGGAAGCCGACACCTGACTTGTCACAGTTAAAACATTATTATCCCTGGTTGGTTTACTTGTGCAAAACTCAAAGGCTTACCTCGCCTGAATAAATGTGTGGCGAAGCCTGCTAGATCTGATCCCAGTTCGTACGCTTTCAGTGCGAAACTTCTATTCCACAGGCTGTGATTATGTAATACACTGACATTGTTCTGCTCTATCCGATGTTTTTCCGTGATCCCGACATAAACCGCCTATGACACGGCACGCTTCCTCACAAATACGGTTCGGGACTCATGCTGCTAACTCATGCTGCGCTGGCAGCATCTAACATCCAGAACAAACTGTTGCTTTCGGGCGTTTTTACTTACAAGTCAAAACGCCCGTGACGCCATCCATGATCCCCATCTCCCAACCCTCAAAATTCGTTTCTCCAATTCCACCACACAGAAACCCGCAAAAACATTGGTACCCCAAGCGTCATGATCTCATCATGATCTCGCGCACAAAACGCGAGTGCACGCGCTGTTCCCCCTTCTCACTGTACGGTGGCAGCGACCGATCCAACGGAAAAGGGACAGAAGGAGCTACACGCGGCCCCCACACCACACCACACCACGTACCTAACCCGCTCCAAACCCCCTTTTCAGCGCCGCTCCCGGCTTTGGTCCCGCTCCCTAACCCCCCGATCTCTACCCCGCTCCCTCTCCCTCCCCTCCCCCCGACCATAGCCACCGCTTTCCCCGTCTCCGCCGCCCCCCCGCCGATCCCGACCATCCCTCATATCCCGATGATTCCGCCTCTCCTGCCGGTCCCGCGCACGGTCCTCCTCCCCCCGATCACGGGGGTAGTCCCGTTCTCGGTCTCTTTCCATACCCCTACCCCTACCCCCCTCCTTCTCCCTCTCCCGCCCGTCATCCCGGTCCCGGTCCCGGTCCCGCTCCCCGTGCAGCACATGGCGGTCAAACCTGTCCCGCCCCTCCCGCCCTTCCCGATCTCGCACTCCCCTGTCGCGGCGGTCCAAAGCGACCCGTGGGTCATTATCATCCTCATCCTCATCGTCACCATTTTCGTAGTTCTGACGAGCCTCGCGGTCGCGATCTCCGCGGCGCGCCCGGTCCCGTTCTCGTTCTCGTTCCCAACCCCCTGGTGACTCACCCCCCTCCCGACCCCGATCCCAAGAACTGTGCCCGCGAGGGCCTGCAGCCGCCGCCGCCGCCGGTGCAGCTGCCTCCCTGCCAGTGCCATTACGATCCCATCGACCGCCGCCATCCCGAGGTCGCCCTCGATCCAGATCCAGATCTGCAGGGACCGCCCTACGACCCGCCTCTGCGTCCCGGAGGCTTCGGCCTCCGCCTCCGCCTCCGCCGCCGTGGCGTCCTTCAACATGATGGCGCTGACGGCGCCGGTCGCCACCTTCGCCGCCGCCGTCACGAACATCATCGCCATCACCGTGCCGGCTGCGCTTCCCCCCGCCGCCGCCGCCGCTTCCACGTCCGCCGACTGCACCCTCCTCCCTGCGCGTTTCTGCCCCCCCCGCCGCCGCCGCCGCCACAGCCGCCGCCGCCTCGTCGTGCCCGAAGAGCAGCAGGTCGTGTGCCCCGCCTCCGACTCCGCCTCCACGAGTGTTGCTCTTCAGCTCAATCCGCGACTTCTGCAGCGAGTGGTCCCCGCAAATGGATGAAATGAACATTTGGATACATCGATAGCATGCATGTATGCGTGCGTGGTTAGATGCGACCAAGATGTAGGTCGCGTGCCCGTATGGACTTAGGTAGGTTAGTGATGAGGATGGACGGAGGGTATCGCCGCCGCCACCGCCACCGCCGCCACCGCCGCCGCAGGCAGTAGCTGTTGGCTGAGGTTATCAACAGTGTGGTTCGGGCCGAGAGCTCCATTATAGCTCTGGGAGTGAAGGCACTGAAGCAGTCAGCCGGCCAGAAGCACCCGTCCAGGAGCAGGGGCGAGCGCGCAGCCTCCAACCCGGGGCAACGTGGCCCCTCACGTGCAACCATCTCTACCGACACATCCCCGACCTCAACAGGCACACATACATACATACATACATACATACATGCATAGTGTAATCTAAGTCATACATACATACATACATATATACATGTACATTTATATACACGTACAGATATGCCAGGACGTTTATTTCCCCTCCCCCCCGGCTCTGCGTCCTGCCCTCCCGTCTCCTCCTCTCACCTCCTGGCGCTGGTGCTGGTCCGCCATTCGCCCCATACTCGCATCACCTCGCTTGCCGCCCCTGCAGTGGAGTTAGCGCGACCGACCCGCCAAGCGGTGGGGGCAAGGGCACGGGGGGATATATGGGGTATATGGCTCCTGGCTCTGGAGAAGGAAAGGACGTGAGAACCCAGATTGACGTCACCACGCACATACAGACAGACAGACAAACACAGAGAACGAGAGAGAAAGGCAGGCAGGCAGTTTAACTTGTGCGAAGGGTAAAGTACGGGTAAAGTACGGGTTCCCCCTCGGCCCTGGCAGCCACCACCGGGGGCCATACCACCAAAACAATCAGGATTATATATTGCATTGCGTCACATGCAGTACATGGGATTGGTTGGACGGAGCGCATCAGTCGCATGTACGGCAAAGGGCTAAAACCTCCCCCCCTCACTTTTTGAACTGCCTCCACAGGTGGTGTACGGACTGGCTGAAGTCCACCCGCACACGGCGGTCGTCGATGACGGCGTTGTTCATCTTGAAGTACGCTGCCTCGCAGGCCTCGTCACTAGGAGGGGGGGAAAGGGAGGGAAGGGAGGGGAAGGGGGGAGGGAATCACATGATGGTAATGATGGTGATGATGATTACGGTGATAATGATGATGATCAATGTATCAGCTGGCCTGAACGTGATGATACGATCTATCCACGTGATCTCTCTCTCCTCAGCAGTCATCATCTCATCCCATCTCCGTCTCCTACTGCGCCTCCGTTTCCGCCACCTCCCATCCTCCCTTCCCGCCTTCCATGCCCCACCCCCCAAACCAGCTGTCATCTCTCTCTCTCTCTCTCTCTCTCTCTCTCTTTCTCTCTCTCTTTTCCTCCCTCTCTCACACACACGCATACACACATACATGCGCGCACACACACACACACCTCCTCTCACCTGTCGAATCCGATGAACCCGTAGTTGAGCGAGTCTCCGGTCTTCCAGTCGCGAATGATGTCACACGAGGTGACACGACCGAACCTGTGTGTGTACAAGTATGTATGTATGTATGTATGTATGTATGTATGTATGTATGTATGTATGTATGTATGTATGTATGTTGTGAGGGACCACCAGTGGTGGTGGTGGTGGTGTAGTCCCCCGGGGGCGCTGAGGAAGGGAATGAAAGCCGGGCCCCGGGATAGAGAGGGTGCGTGTGTGTGCGGGTAATCGTGCAGGTGATCGTGGAGGTGATAATGCCAACATGAGAAACAAAAAACAGTTGCCCGCGTTTAACACACCGACCGCCTAGGAAGGTTGAGGACAACAAAAGTACAAAAAAGGAACTCGGCGGTGGGGGGACGCACACATGCGCACACACACTTACAGACAGACAGACAGACAGACAGACAGACAGACACATACGCACAACCATATACAAATACACACAGCCGCAGCCGTACCTGCTAAAAATGATTTCCAGGTCTTCTTCGCTGGTTACCGGATTGAGCTTACAAATGAAGAGCATGTTGGGCGGGGGCTTGGCGTCTGAGAGTCGAAGGGAGAGCGGGTGAGGGTGAGGGGGACAGGAAGATGTGAAAAAGAGGGGGGGGGCAGTGCCGGGGGACAACGCAAACAACGCCGGAAAGAAAGATGGGGAAAGATCCGCTCCCCTCTCCCCTTTTCCCCTTCTCCCCTTTTCCCCCTCTCCCCTTCCCCCCCTTTTTCCCCCCTCCCCCCTTCCCCCCTTCCTCTCCGGCCCCACTTTCCCTCACCGGCATCCGGCAGGTCCCCCACCATCTCCAGCACCACCGCCCGGTGATGCGCCTCCGCCCTCCGACTCTCCGCCTCCACCTCCTCCTGCGGCCGGGTGTCCTGATGAGGCAACCAGTCGTCCTCGAGCCGGTCTCCCTGGTCCCCAGAAGAAGGAGAGAGGGAGGGAGGGGTAGAGGGAGGGAGGAAGAAGGGAGGGAGGGAGTCATACCGAAATTGCAGGTAATTGGGGTAAAGGGAGGTTAGGGGCGCTGACAGGGTTTCGGGTTTTCGATGGGGGGAACGTGACAAGGGGTGGGGGATTTGTGGTGATGGTGGTGGTGGTATTGGAGGTGGCGGTGGTCGGAAACTAATGTGGGTTAAGCGGGTTGTGGAGTCGGGAATTGAAGCAACAGGAAGAAGGAAACGAGGGAGACATTTGTACGAAGGGTTGTACAAATTGTACGAACGAAAACACCCTGCCCGCCCTCCACCCGCACACCGTTTCCCCCCTCCAGTCGTCTGGCCCCCCCCGCCCCTTTCTCCTCCCCTATACCTCTCTCCCTACACCCCCCTATCTCACCCCCTCCCCCTTAACCCCTTCACGCCCGCCAGAGTCCCTCACCTCCCCAAACTCCAGAGGTGGAGATGCTGGGGGTACGAGGGTATCCAGCTGGGTGGGGTCGGGGAAGGGATCATCCAGGATAATGGTGTGGCGGATACTGCTCGGCGGGGACGGGGGTTAGGTGGGTGGGAGGGAGAGGAGGGATGGGGGGAATTGTATGCAAAGGGGGTGGGAGGATAGGGGAAAGACGAACCACAAACGAGTGAAGCTGCTGCCAGGGCAAGAGTGTACCATGGGAGGACGGGGGGAAGACATGTGATGCGAAAACACACGGAAAAGGAGGACGATGAAAGATCGGGATAAAAAGGACGGGATGGAGAGGGGGGTTATTGCAATGCGCAGCAGCGCACTTCAGGAAAGGCTGCGGACGTCAGAAACATCAACGCATTGCCAAAGCAACTGACACGTACGTATGTATATATGTACGTACGTAATGTACGTAATGTATGTACGTATGTATGTATGTGAGAAAGGAAAGGGGAGGAAAGGTGGCGGGGAGGGAAGGGAGGGGGAGGGGGAGCTGCCAGAGGGAGAACGGACATGCAGCGAGTTGAAGTTGTTGTTGTAAAACGGCGGTGAAGATGTCCCCCCCCACCCCCACCCCCATCCCCCGGACGGGCGAATGCACCCAAGCAACCCCCAGGGGGTGCGGGAGGGGGCCCCCCCCGATGCCCACCACACCGCACACGAGGGGGGTACATACCCCCCCCCCCTGGGTGCGGCCGGCAGGGTCAGGGACGCCAGATGCAGCTCACAGGTGCAATTTAGCCTAACGCCGTACCCTGAAGTACGGTGCCGTACATACCGGATGTTTTGAAAGGGCCTGCCCTCTGCATCCACGAACGCTTCGTTGATGGCGTCCAACACGTCCCAGCCCTCAGCTACCTGTTGTAACGGTCATTAACGGACATTAAAACATTTCAGTTCGCGTAATACATATTTACGAAATCATATAACATATAATGTTGGGTGTGGGGGAGTAGGGAAGTGGGTTGACCGAAGGAGCATGTAGAGCGGGAAGCCGGAATGGATATAAAAACCCCAAACCCTCCAACTCTCTTGCCCCCCGCTTTGTAAGCCCCTGCCCTCCCTCCCTCGCCCCATATTCCCCGTACCGTGCCAAAGATTGTGTGTTTTCCGTCCAGACTGTCGAGCTCGTCCCCCGTGGTGATGTAGAACTGGGAGGCGTTGAGACCCTCTCCAGGGGAGGCCATACCCACCACGCCGCGTCGTGTGTGTTTTAGGTGCGGACGGATCTCGTCCTCGAAGAAGCGTGCCTGGTCGCCGTACAGCTTGCTGCCGTACAAGTGCGGGCGAGGTGGCGAGGAACGGGGACGGAAGGGAAGTGGGTTGACCGCCGGGGTTCTGTGCAGTAACTGGTGCGGGAGACCGCGGCACTACAACCTTTGCCGTACACTGTGCTAATGCCCTCAAGATCACGTCGGCGTCTCACGTCTACCGCGCGGGTGGAAGAGCCGTGCTGGATTGGGGGCTTGGGTTGGAGACCGCGACCCACGGCGTGTTTCGCCGGCGTGTTTTGCGGCATGCGTTGTAGAGGTTAGACGAATGAGGCTTAAGAGGGGCGACAACGGCCGTGCTCAACTCGAGGGAGAGTGTGTGTGTGCGTGTGTGTATTTTGTGTGTATTTTGTGTGTTTCAATAGGGATTGAGGAGTTTTAAGGTGTCTGAAAGGACGATCGCTCAAGGGAAGTGCGAGGACAGCGGCGGGATGGGAGTCCCCTAGCGGGAAGGGGAGGAGGGAAGGAGGTTGAGGACGCGTGGGGCCCTTGGGAAGGGGATCAACAGCGTACCCATAGATTGACGTGCCGCCC
Source organism: Volvox carteri f. nagariensis (assembly GCF_000143455.1). Classification (NCBI taxonomy): domain Eukaryota; kingdom Viridiplantae; phylum Chlorophyta; class Chlorophyceae; order Chlamydomonadales; family Volvocaceae; genus Volvox; species Volvox carteri. The sequence goes on from NW_003307612.1 coordinate 131,014, forward strand.
TTGCCAGTCCCTGTGGGGTCCCCAGTCTGAACGATGAAGTTGCGCTGGACATTGTGGAAGAGGCAATTGTTGTAGTACTTGATCCTGGAAATTATGTTCAAACAGCATGTGTGCACACTTGGTTGTCGGAGCACAGGGGAACGAGCGAGCTGCTGGCGGATAATTTTCCTATGTAGGAGGCTTACTTGCACAGCTTAAGAAAGTTCTTAGTCGTTATCGGGCAGTCATCGGTCAGGAGGTCGATGACGATGTCGCCCTTGCTTGTTTCCAGAAGGACAGCCATGTTAAATGGAAACCAGTACTGCGTATATTGAGGTTATTGGCAATAGTATATTAAAAGGTGATGACGAACCAAGTGCGACACCAGAAATCTTAATTCGCAGGAGTTTCATGAGAATTCATCTCAGCTAAATTGTGCGTTCACAGTTGTGTGCCACGAAGACGAAGTGTTAATCCGAGCAGAAGCGTGAACGAATTACCGTTTCCACTTTGTAGTTGGAACTAACAGCTCAAGGTACGACATAGGACAACGGTCCGGACACAAAGCTGGTAATCAGAGGTCGGCAAATCGGTTTCTACGGCTGCGGGAGGGCATAATTTCGGTCAATAAACCTAAAAAAAACTTGGGGCGCCTTCCGGCGCCAAAAAACAGCATTTCAGGGCTGCACGTTCCGTACACATGGCAGACTGATCGTTTTATAGGGGGGGAAAGTCGTCGCCGGGCAAGTTCGTGCGCCATGAAGTTAGTGTCGCCCCCCGAGCTATCCATCCTCACAAAGCCGACCGCATGCGGTTGAAGCGCGGGTCGCGAAGGATATTCTTGACCTTATCGGCGATGTGCATGTAGAGGTGCATCCTAGTGGAGGACTTGTACTTGGCCATTGCCCCCTTCAACACTGCATCCTCCTTCTTGAAGGACCCCGACGTATTCAGCTTCACGAAAAGACTCTCGTTAAGCCGGATAGCTGACAAGCGCGTCCGCCGGTCCCCCTTCATGACGGTACGGGCGGAAAAGACGTGCTCGCAATTGACCGACGGCTTAATTTGCACACTGAACAGCGCGAGCTTCCACATCTCCGAGAACAGGTGCTGCTTTCGTGCGAGCTTGGGCATCATAAGATTATTTGATAATGTGGTGCATCGCTGGCTTGTGCACACGCTTCATCAGCTCCTCTGCGGCATCAGCACCCTCATAGCCCTCATCACCAACACCGAACACCTCCTCACACCCAAGGAGCTGTGACAGCAGCTGCTGCTGCTCCACGTAAGACCAGTGGTAATCTTAAGCAGCACGCTGGGTGTTGTAATTGGTAACTATGCCGTTGCTTAGCATGTAATGCATACAACCTTAGCACATCGTTGTGTTACAAGTTAGACAGATAAGCACAAGCTAATAAAGGGCAAGGAGCCCAGAGATGTCCGTGCAATCTGCACGGCATGATACCGAAACCAGTTCGTCCAGAGAGCTGACCGCCACAAACTTAGTTCTACAACACTCCCACGTGGGCAGACCTCTGGGAACTGAAACTCCAAAAACAAACTCCTCAATGCAGACCCATCGCCTGGATGCACTTCTTGAACTGAGGAAGAGGCAAAGGCTTCGTCAGACAATCAGCGACCATGTCCGCCAACTTGCAGTAGGAAAACACGATCTCACCCCGCACTACATGCTCGCAAACAAAATGGTGAAGCACGTCAATCTGCTTTGACCTGGCGGACGAAATAGGATTGTTGATGATCTTGATTGCTGCCTGATTATCGCACAAGATAGGTACCGATGACACCCGCATCTGTAAATCACGTGCCAAGTGACGGTACCACAAAGCCTCCTTAGTCGCCGCTCCACTCACCATATACTCTGCCTCCACGGTTGACATAGCCACGGTAGGCTGCAAACGACTTGACCAGCTAACAGCTCCACCAGCATTCAAAAACATGTAGCCGGTGTTAGAATGACATGTATCGGCGCATGCTGCATAGTCCGAGTCGCAATACCCATGCAAAGATGGATTACTCGACTTTGAAGAAAAGATGATACCCAGACCACCGAACAACCCCTTTCACCGCCTGCCAATGCTCCACCGTGGGCTTGGACATGTACGACTTGAGGGCCTTGTTCATTCGCCTTCTGATCTCCATTATCTTCTCCACGAATGAATACTGGAGCTTCAGCCGATCCGGCGGTCAACACCGTTACTTCGCCGCTGGCGGCCTGGTGCAAGCACCAAGGCCGCCAGCGGCCTTGGTGCTTGCACCGGCGCCTACAGTCGCTTCACCTGATCAGCCTTCTGTGTCTCAGCCTCAGACTCGGGCTGTACCTATTCATAATGCCGCGGATCCTGCGCTGCTTCCGTCGCCCGTCAATGGTGATGCTACCATGTCCGATTCCCAGCCGGCCACTGCTCCTCGGCAACTGCACCCTCTGGATCTTCCGCAGCCCGACCGATGTCGCCTTGTTTCGGTGGAAGCTGCGGCAAAGGTGCAATTGAGTCTTCCCGACTACATTTCTTTTCTGGTCGATGATTTGGTCGGTTATCTCGACTTGGCGGGATGTACACTTTCCGATTCTGCTGCCACTAATTGGGACGTTTGAGCGTGGGTCCTAAGGGAGCCCATACAGTGTATGATCGCACC
>NW_003307612.1:134109-134824 GCF_000143455.1 Volvox carteri f. nagariensis
TGCCTGTGCAATGAATCGCACGGCCCAGACTGCGTGGCGAGCGTGGATGTGCTGTCGGAGCGGCAGCAGGCCGAAACCCCCGGTTGACGGATGGCCTACTAAAAGGCTGCCGGGTACACCTGTGAGACGCTGGCCTGGGTCTTCTGGGCCCTGTTGCCGGTCGACCAGGCGGGCCGTCAGCCGCTCGATGTGGTCCAGAGTGCTGTCTGGAGGGGGTCCGCCATGTTCCATGTGCCAGGTGACCGTCTGCAGGCCGTAGGCGGACGTGGCGGTGGCCCTGCCGAAGGCTGACAGTGGGAAGCGGGCGAGCCGCTGCATCCGCTTGTAGGTGCCTGCCAGCATCTTGGGCCATTCGGGTTGCGGGGGTGTGGGCCGGTTGTCTACCGGCAAGTTCAGGGCTGTGGCGGTGGTGACTACTTTGAGTCCACCAATTGTCTCCTGCTGCGGCTGTTGGTGTAGTGGCTGCTGCAGCTGCTGCCTACCCGCCGGTTGTGGCTGCTGCTGTTGTTGCTGGTTCTCAGCACCGACCCTCAACAGCTCCACCTTTTCCACATTGAGGCGCTGGCCTGACGCCCTTGCGAAGGTCTCCATGGCTTCTAGGAACGACGGTACTGACTCCTCGCCCTCCAGCGCCACTTCAGCATCGTCCGCGAACTGGCAGGCTGTGACGCGGTCCTGGTCATTCGGCCGTAGTTTGACCCCCACATCTCGGCTC
>NW_003307612.1:134874-140434 GCF_000143455.1 Volvox carteri f. nagariensis
ATACATCATAACATTTCTAGTTGTTAGAAAGGCGGCGGGGAAAGGAGCATCCTTACGCGCACGCAATTAGAACCCCGCCGTGAGATGCGTCGGTGGCTGTGAGGCAGGTGGGGACATGCCTGGAGGCTGAAAGGGCTTCCGGACGCATAAATCGCACCAGGCGCCGTCGTACGCCGGACCAACGATGCATCATAACAGTAACTAGTTGCTAGAAAGGCGGCAGGAATAGGAGCATCCATACGCGCACGCAATTAGAACCCCGCCGTGAGATGCGTCGGTGGCTGTGAGGCAGGTGGGGACATGCCTGGGAGGCTGAAAGGGCTTCCGGACGCATAAATCGCACCAGGCGCCGTCGTACGCCGGACCAACGATGCATCATAACAGTAACTAGTTGCTAGAAAGGCGGCAGGAATAGGAGCATCCATACGCGCACGCAATTAGAACCCCGCCGTGAGATGCGTCGGTGGCTGTGAGGCAGGTGGGGACATGCCTGGAGGCTGAAAGGGCTTCCGGACGCATAAATCGCACCAGGCGCCGTCGTACGCCGGACCAACGATGCATCATAACAGTAACTAGTTGCTAGAAAGGCGGCAGGAATAGGAGCATCCATACGCGCACGCAATTAGAACCCCGCCGTGAGATGCGTCGGTGGCTGTGAGGCAGGTGGGGACATGCCTGGGAGGCTGAAAGGGCTTCCGGACGCATAAATCGCACCAGGCGCCGTCGTACGCCGGACCAACGATGCATCATAACAGTAACTAGTTGCTAGAAAGGCGGCAGGAATAGGAGCATCCTTACGCGCACGCAATTAGAACCCCGCCGTGAGATGCGTCGGTGGCTGTGAGGCAGGTGGGGACATGCCTGGGAGGCTGAAAGGGCTTCCGGACGCATAAATCGCACCAGGCGCCGTCGTACGCCGGACCAACGATGCATCAGAACATCAACTAGTTGCCAGAAAAGCGGCGGGGAACGCGTGTTCATCAGTCACGCTCGCTAGCCAACCATCATGGGGAAGGGATGTAAGACCGTCATCCTCTGGGATGGGTCGAACTACTCCCACTGGCGCGGCGAGTTAGGCGATTTCCTCGCAACGTCCAAGTTGAAGTGCTACATCAACAACCCGTCGCCTCCGAGCCGCAACACCCAAGACGCCCTGGAGGAGGACGCACAGGCGCTCAGCTACCTGCGTCTGTCCTGTGAACTGCCTATCAAGCAGGTGCTCATGAATTGCCCAACCGGTCTCGCCGCCATGCAGCTCTTACAGCAACAGTTCCGTTCTGCATCCCAGGCCCGGCTGAGCCTGGTTGAGCCGCAGATGCAGCTGAACATGCGTGATGGGGAGACAACCGCTGACTTCATTTAGCGGTCAGAGCAGCTCCGTAGCGATATAATTGTGGCCGGCGGCCAGTGGGACGAGAGCACGGTGCGCCACGCCATTCTCCATGGCCTGCCTCCGCAGTACGCCATCACCATCGAGTTCACGATGTATCAGCCCAACTTAACGACCCCACAGCTCGTGCTCATGCTGCGGGAGAAGGACAACAACCTCAAGACCCAAGCAAGCAAGACCAGCCTGGTGGGAGCTGTCGGCCCTGGCCGTGCCACCAGTGGAGTCGGCAGCACCGCCAGTGCTGCAGGCGCCGTGGGGGCCGGCGACACCTGCCGCTACTGCGGACGGTCCCGTGGCCCGGGCGGTTGTCAGAGCCCAAGGCTGGAGTGCAGGGTGGGTGAGCTCCAGGTAGGCGGACAGCGTGCGTACCCAGGGGTGTAGGCCCCGGGCCTCACTGTTGGTTGCCGCTGCCACCTCCTCGTCCCCGCCTGCTCCCCCAGTTTCTTCCCCTCCCGCACCCCTACCTTCACAACCTGCCGCCGGTAGTGCCTGTGCAATGAATCGCACGGCCCAGACTGCGTGGCGAGCGTGGATGTGCTGTCGGAGCGGCAGCAGGCCGAAACCCCCGGTTGACGGATGGCCTACTAAAAGGCTGCCGGGTACACCTGTGAGACGCTGGCCTGGGTCTTCTGGGCCCTGTTGCCGGTCGACCAGGCGGGCCGTCAGCCGCTCGATGTGGTCCAGAGTGCTGTCTGGAGGGGGTCCGCCATGTTCCATGTGCCAGGTGACCGTCTGCAGGCCGTAGGCGGACGTGGCGGTGGCCCTGCCGAAGGCTGACAGTGGGAAGCGGGCGAGCCGCTGCATCCGCTTGTAGGTGCCTGCCAGCATCTTGGGCCATTCGGGTTGCGGGGGTGTGGGCCGGTTGTCTACCGGCAAGTTCAGGGCTGTGGCGGTGGTGACTACTTTGAGTCCACCAATTGTCTCCTGCTGCGGCTGTTGGTGTAGTGGCTGCTGCAGCTGCTGCCTACCCGCCGGTTGTGGCTGCTGCTGTTGTTGCTGGTTCTCAGCACCGACCCTCAACAGCTCCACCTTTTCCACATTGAGGCGCTGGCCTGACGCCCTTGCGAAGGTCTCCATGGCTTCTAGGAACGACGGTACTGACTCCTCGCCCTCCAGCGCCACTTCAGCATCGTCCGCGAACTGGCAGGCTGTGACGCGGTCCTGGTCATTCGGCCGTAGTTTGACCCCCACATCTCGGCTCCGGAGCCAGCAGAGCAGGGCCTGGGCGATGAAGAGGTACAGCAGAGGCGCGAGGGGGCACCCCTGTCGTACGCCTGCCTCCATCCCAACCAGCCTTGATTTAAAGCCATTGACCATGGCTCGTGCCTGCGTGTTGCTGAGCAGTAGCCGAACCCAGCTGCACAGCTGCGGGCCCGCCCCCATCGCCTCCATTGCAGCTAGCAAGAAGTCGCGGTCCACCGTGTCATATGCCTTCGCGAAGTCCAGGAACGCCAGGAGACCCCGGCGGTTCTGCTTGCGGAGGAGGTGGGATAGGTGGCGCAGGAACATCACACTGGCCCCGATGAGCCGTTTGGGGAGGAAGGCCGACTGCTCGGGGGTGATGATGCGCCCCAGGGCCGGCCCCAGGCGGTTGGCCAGTACCTTGGCGAGCAGGCAGTAGTCGGTGCATAGTAGCGTGATAGGGCGGTAGTTGCCGGGTTGCTTGGGGTCGCCCTTCTTGTAGAGCACCGTGATAATGCCCTCAAGGAACCCGGTCGGCACCTGCCCCGTTGCGCCTATGGCGGTGAAGAGGCCCGCCATGGTGTTGCCAATGGTGGACCAGAATTTGCGGTATAGGTCGGCTGGGATGCCGTCCCATCCTGGTGCCTTGCTGGGCTGGCTCTTGACCAGTGCGACCCGTAGCTCCGCTGCTGTGATGGTTTTGGAGCCAAGCTGTTCATCTGCGTTTGCAGGGAGGCTGATGTTGGCCGCAGACAGCTGGGCAAGTACCTCCTGTCGGGCACTGGGGCTGATGAAGTTAGGAGCTCGGCTGATCTCAGCCCAGTAGTCTGCCACGACCTGCGGCAGTTGTGCTGGGTTGGTCACTAGGCGGCCGCTGTGCGCCTGGAGTGCGACTGGGGCAGGCTGCTGCTCGGCCGCCTGGGCTTTAAGGAAGGCTGTCAGGGCAGGGCCGGTCCGTTCACCTGCCCGGAGCCAGTGGGCCCGTGCTTCCTTGGCTGCCATGCTGCCATCCTCCTGGTGCGCCCTAGCCAGTGCTGCTTGTGCGTCCACTAGCTGCTGCAGTGGCTGGGGTGCTGTGGGCGCCGCATCGACTGCTTGCTGAGCCCGCTGGACCGCAGCAATTGCTTCCCGGGCACGGGTGCCAGGCCGTCGTCAGCATTGTTGTGCTGCCTTGTTGAGTCGATGGGCCAGGGTGGCAAGGCGGCGCTTGAAGCCTGGCCACCAGGCGATCAGGCCAGCTGGGTTGTCTTCGGCCGATGGTGCCTCCATGCATTGGCTGCGGATCCACGTGTCCATGCTGGACGAAAGGTCCTCGTGTGCCGTGAAGGCAAGGCGGACTCGGCGGACCCCTGGGCCCCGCTCCTCACTCCGGCACGGCAGTAGGTGCAGTGTTGCAATCCTGTGGTCCGACGGTGTGTGGAAGGTGACGGACGTGTGGCAGACATAGGTCAGCTTGGGCTGGTTGATGTAAATGCGGTCGAGACGGGAGCCCCCCGGGGTGGGCGCGCGGTATAGGTGGGTGAAGTCTCGGCGCGTGGGGTGGAAGTGGCGGTGGGTGTCGACCATGGTGGGGCCCGCCTGTCTCCTCATGTCGGCTATCGGTCCGTCTCCCCGTCGGCCCTCTGGGCCCGCTAAGGCATCCAGTTCCGGGTTCTCTACAAAGTTGAAGTCGCCCGCCCAGATGAGAGTTGTATCGCTGTCCGGAGCGGCAGCTTTCGTTGAAGTGGCAGCCAGGACATTGCTGAACAAAAGGCGTCGTGCGTCTGCTGCCACTGTTGAGGAGCCCGTGGGGAGGTAGACATTGCAGATGTGCAGGCGGTGGCCTCCCCAGCGGAGCACACACTCTGTGAACCGGCCCTGCATGCATGCTTGACGGGTTGTGTTTGGTGGCGGCTCCAGGGCTGCTGCAAGGCCCTGCCGGACGAGGATGAGTACCCCCGCTGTGTGTGTCAAGCTAGACCACGAGTGTGCCGCCACCCGCCAGCCTTGGCTATGTACCCGCATTGCGGCTTGGCGCAAGTCCCGCTCAAAAAGGCACTGGTGCTGGATGTTGGTGTGATGTGTCTCCTGCAAGCATACCACGTCCAGGCACATTTCTGCCCACTGCCGAACTGCTGCCTGCAGGCGGTTTCCATGTGTCGCCAGCAGTCCGTGCATGTTGTGTGTGGCGATCCGGAGTGGATGGCCCTGCACAGCATTTTGCTGCTGACTTCTCCTGGTCCCCCTGCTTGGCATTTAGTCGGAGTGTTCCGCCTTCATGGCGGTAGGGGTGTATTCCTCCTCCTCATCATCCCCCTGTGTTGATGCTGGGCTGTGGGTGCTCAGGTGTTGCTGGCATTGCACGGCGGCTGCTCACTGGGTGCGGGGTTCGCTGGGGGATGGGTCTCCAGCTGTCAGTTGCAGTTGCAGGCTTGGGACCTGTGTGCCGTCGGAGGGCTGGGCCTGGCTGCCCGTTTGCAGCTGCGCAGTTAACTTCTCTCCGGCTTCCTCTGCTGCCCTCTGTGCCCTCCGTATCTCCACATTTTTCTTTCGGGCCTCCAAGGCCTTGCGGGTCTGGGCTTTGTTTTGCTCTGCCCGTTCTTCCGCAGTAAGGTGCTCCAGCCGCTGCCGCTTCCTCTTTGGGGCCTCAGAGGGTGTAGGGGCCTGGTTCGTCTCAGGGCACATCTGCTGCCTAGCTTTGCCCCCGGTTGCCCGTTGCCTGCCACCTGGCTCCTTCCTACCTGCTGTGAACTGGAAGGTGGGGACTGTATTGGCTATGGCTGCTGGTGGCTCTTGCTCCCGTGGTGCCGCCAGTGTGGTGTCGCGCTCCCTGTGGGTTGTGGTTTCCTCTTCCACCACCGTGGGGCCGGCCTGTGCCCCTAGCCCTTGTAGAGCTGCTGCCGCTGCCGTGGGGCCTGGCTGTTGCGGGGCCACTGGTGGCGGCTGCAGCGGCAAGGGTGGTGGTGGGGGCGGGGCCTGCAGCTGGGGCGGGGCCTGCAGCTGCGGTGG
>NW_003307612.1:140484-146009 GCF_000143455.1 Volvox carteri f. nagariensis
GGGGCCTGCTGGGGTCCCACCATTGCAGCAGTTGCAGGGGCCGCCTGTCCTGGCTGTGCAGGGACGGCGGGGTTGTTGGCTGCATGATTGGTAGCTGCTATGGCGGCTGGGGTGTTTGCGGCCGTGGTAATGATGGTGGCCACATTGGTGGTGGTGATGGCTGATGCAGGCGGCACGGGTGGGTGTGTGATATACGGCTGCAGCTCCGGGTTGAGATCCCTCCCCATGGGTGCAAGCTGGGGTCCTGCTCCCATGGCCGTCTCCATGCCCCACCTTGACCGCATCACGGCCGCTGCATACGAGGGCCCTCCCCCGTTTGAGGGGCCTGGTTGGCCTGGGGCAGCAACAGGCTGTGCAGCACGGCCCTGCTGTCGCATTTGCTGTAGCTGCTGTGTCTGGCGCGCCAGCTCCTTCCTTGGTGGTGCTTTGCACGGCATAGTGAAGGGCCCCTCCTGATCGGTCCGTTTCAGTCTGGAAGCCCTCAGTATGCCGGGCCTGGTTGCCTCCCCCGGCCTGCCGAGTTCGAAGTGTTTTTCACCCGGTAGACCGGGGGTGTCCTGCACCACCTTGACTCGCCAGGTGTCTGCCATCATAGTGGGATTCAGCTCATGGATGTCTGATTCATCCCACCGGAACCACTGAGTGGAGTAGCAGGCGGCAAGGAAACCAGGGATGACTCTGTGATCCATGTAGGTGGGGATCCCCTTGATCTCCCAGTAGGGCCGTTCTGCCTTGTACAGGTTCGTGATGGGCAGCTCCACTTCCACCGGGGGGCTGCTGGGTAGGAGATGGACTGGCCCCAGGTGAAGCCGTCCCCTCCGGACTGCTGGCGAGGTGGTAAGCATCGCCAGACCACCTTTCCGGATCAAGATGCTGATTTCTTGCACCTTCACGCCGCTGGGGAGTGCCCGTTGCGGGCATTTGCTGATTCGCGGCCCGAGTAGCCCCTCTGCCTCAACGGGCGGTATTATCGCCCGTAATCTGTTTAAAATGGCCTTGCCCACTGGTCCATGTAGCTGGGCTTGTATGTCCGCGGGGTCGGAACCGGCCGGCCAATGGATTTCCATGGTAACCTGGTCCTGTTCCGCATGAAATGGTGTTCCTTCTGGAACCGTTTCCATTATTATGTCGATGTTCACAAACTTTCGTTCCGCTTGGGCGCGGCTTGGTTGTTGGCGAGCAGCTGGGGCTGTCGCCTGTCCATTTGAACGTTCCTTTGGCGCGGAGGTCCACGCCTGCCCATTTTCTGCCATTCTGGCCTATATTAACTCAAGCATAATTTTCGAGAGTTCTCCGTTTTTGCCGCGGTCGGCGAGGTGTTGTTGCTGTTGCTGTTGTTGCTGCTGTGTTTGCTGTTGCTGTGTCTGTTGTTGCTGTTGCTGTTGTTGCTGTTGCTGCTGTTGTTGTACTTGTCGTCGTACAACGGCGGCTGCTGCTCTGCCTGCCATTTCTGCTGCCTCCTCGTTGGATACTCGATTTTGCAGCTGCTGCTGTCGAGTTGTTTGCTGGTTTGGCGGGGGCTGTCCAGTAGCCACGGGTTGACGTGTATTACTTGATCCTCCTACTTCGCCCACAGCTGGCGTCGCTGGCCTAGGATGTGCTCGCGCCGCGATGACTGCCGCCGCCGAAATGGGCGGCGGGAGATTCGGTATCAAGCGGCTTCGTCGTTGAATCTTGGGGGGGCGGGGCAAAGCCGGAGTCTGTGTGTCGTAATATGTGTGTTGCGCTCTCCACGCTCCCCTTAGAATCCGCCGGCCATCCTCCTCAATGGAGAAAATATTCATCCTGGCGGGTAATGCGGGCTGATCCCATCGCACCCACACCACGGCTGTATTGAGACTAGCCTCCAGTATCCCCCACTGTTTTCCATATTGATCTACGTCGAAGCCGTATGCTTCCGCGATAAGCCAGAATAGGCATTTCTGAGGAAATGCCGGAGGTAGTCCTGACAGTCGGAAATATTGGGCAGATGCCCCCACTATGTCTACCACCAGATCTTGAATGTGGTAATCTCCTAGATGGAGGTCTGCTAGATTGATTCGTCCGCAATGGTCCGCTAAGTTTTTTACAGGCGTAATCCACTCCTCCGGTACGTAGACGTTGATCTGTCCAACGACTCCTTCGTCGTTGCGAGCCTCCCAAGCCACCGGTTCTCCAACGAAAACGTAAGGAGCTTTTAGCTCCTGTTGTACTGTCTGCACTATTCGGTGTCCAATCGGTCCTGCCATAATGTCTATTACCTGTCTTCTGTTCTGAAAAAGTGCTCTCATTGCGAGCGAACGAAGTTGTCCAAAAGGTTGCTCCATCTTCGTAATTTCCCTAAGAAGGGAAATTGATATGGTTGCTTCGGATCGTTCCGCCGTCACACCGGCGGCCTGATCCGTTGAACTGTTGCGAGCCATTTTGATGTCTTTGTTCTCAGACAAGTTATTGAAGGTAAATAGACCGACCGGGTTAACCCGGTTCGGTCATTGTTAAGATGTTGAGTCTGCAAGTTGTGATTGTGGCTATATGGTTGCTATATTGACTGTATTTGTGATTGATCTTGGATGTGTTGCTGGAGGGGCAGCAGGCCAAAGCCTCCAGCCGACGGGTGGCCGGTCAAGAGATCCTTAGGCACCCCTGTCAAACAGCGGCTGGGGTCTTCTGGGCCCTGCTGCCGGTCGACGAGGCGGGCCGTTAGGCGTTCTATTTCGTCCAGCGTACGGTTGGGGGGCAGCCCACCATGCTCCATGTGCCAGGTGACTGTCTGCATTCCGTACACCGATGCCGCTGTGGCTCGACCGAATGCTGATAGCGGGAAGCGGGAGAGCCGCTGCAGTCGCCGCTTGGCTTCCCCGAGTCTCTTCATCCAGTCGGGCTGTGGCGGGGATGGCTGGTTGTCAATTGGCAGGTTCAGGGCGGTGGCGGTGGTCACCACCTTGAGACCTCCTATTGACTCCTGCTGAGGGGCAGCTGATTGGGGTCCGGCCTGGGTTGCAGGTTGCGCCTGCTGTTGGTTTAATTGGCCAATCCACAGCAGCTCCACTTTGTCGAGATTTAGGCGTTGGCCAGACGCCCGGGCAAAGGTGTCCATGGCCTGGAGGAACGATGGTACTGAGTCTTCACCCTGCAGCGCCACTTCCGTGTCATCTGCATATTGGCACGCGGTGACTGGTTGTGAGTCGGCCGGCTGTAATTTGATCCCCACGTCTTGGCTCCGGAGCCAGCATTGTAGGGCCTGAGCAACGAAGAGGTAGAGCAAGGGTGCGAGGGGGCACCCTTGCCATACCCCTGCTTCCATGTTCACCAGCTTCGATTTGTAGCCATTCACCATCGCTCTGGCTCGCGTTTCGCTCAGCAGCAGCCGTACCCAGGCGCAGAGCTGTGGCCCTGCACCCATGGTCTCCATTGCTGCCAGGAGGAACCCACGATCCACCGTGTCATAGGCCTTGGCGAAGTCCAGGAATGCCAGGAGCCCCCGGCGGTTCTGCTTGCGAAGGAGGTGTGACAGGTGACGCAGGAATAGCACACTAGCTCCAATGAGGCGCCTAGGTAGGAAGGCTGATTGCTCGGGGGTTATGACTTGGCCAAGGGCAGGGCCTAGGCGGTTTGCCAGCACTTTGGTGAGCAGTCGGTAGTCCGAGCAAAGCAGGGTGATAGGACGGTAGTTGCCAGGGAGTTTGGGGTCGCCTTTTTTGTAGATCACCGTCAGTACCCCCTCCAAGAAGCCCTTCGGCACCTGCCCCGTCAAGCCTATGGCGGTGAGCAGGCCAGCCATGGTGGTGCCAATGGCCGACCAGAATTTCCTGTAGATGTCGGCTGGGATGCCGTCCCACCCCGGGGCCTTGCCAGGCTGGCTTTTCTTAACTGCCTTTCGTAACTCGGTGGCCATAATCGTTTTGGACCCCAGCTGCTCATGCGCCTCTGCGGGTAGCGAGATGTTGGCGGCCGCCAGGGAGTTTAGCACCTCCTGCTGGGCTTGGGGGCAGATGTAGTTGGGAGCTCGGCTCACTTCACTCCAGAAGTCTGCGACCACCTGGGGAAGCTGGCTAGGATTAGTCACTAGGCGGCCGGACTGGGCTTGCAGGGCGACGGGAGCTGGTTGTTGGTCCGCGCTTGTATGTATGTAGGTATGTATGTATGTTGTTACAGGGTGGTTAACTTCGCCAGCGGCCCCCTTTCCCGGGGCAGTCCCTGCTCTCCCATGCTAGATGGGCACCCTAATCCGTCACCCCATCCGACTTCAGAATGTATTCGTTGGGTTCGGCAACTCACCACCAGCATCCAACCAAATCTAGCGGATCAACGGCGCATCAACTTAGTTCCTGGTCAGCTCGCAAGTTGATATTATCACGTCCTACACCGTCCGTATGATGGGGGGCCACCTCACATTTCATCACTCCTCAAACACCCGAGGAGCCGGCAGGCGGATTTGAACCCGGGTCGACTGGGTCGACTCGGAGCAGAAGTCAGGCCTTAACCTTTGCCAGCCGCCTGCCAGCCGCCGGCCTAAATGTATGTATGCATGCATGCATGTATGTATGTATGCATGTATGTACGTATGTATGTACGTATGTATGCATGTATGTATGCATGTATGTATGTATGTATGTATGTATGTATGTATGTATGTATGTATGTGTGTGTGTATGTATGTATGTATGTATGTATGTATGTATGTATGTATGTATGTATGTATGTATGTATGTATGTATGTATGACGTTGATTACACTGTGGGCTGAAAAGCCGGGGGCCCAGGGCCGAAGCACAGCGCGAGGGGCGGGTGCATACGGCTGGTTAGTCTCATGCACTCCGCCCCCGGGTCAGGCCGCACGGGAAACGACGGCCGGCACGCAACAGCGCTTGTTTGGCGCTCCAACTAGACGGGATCTATGCCCGTTGGTCTCCTAACATAACCGAAGTCGCAACTGGGGGGCTCTTCCTGCCGACCGAACGAACCGAGCATCTCAGAGAGCTCGCAACCAGGACCTGGGCGACCGGGAGCCCGACGAGTCATCCCGGGCTGGGGAGGTCACCAAGCTCAAAAATCCTCATGCAAAAAAGAGCGCAAAGAGCTCACACCACAAGACGCCAAACAGCCTCCTGAGACTACTACCCTCCTCCGCCTCTCCCTCCCTGGGCTAGTCCAGGGGAGATAGCCCCCGTCGGGGGGGTAACACCGCACAAGTCCGCGCCCTTCCACAGCACTGGGTCTAACTTGAAAAGTACTCAAACGGGAAGACCCTGCGGCAACGCAGGGCGATCAAGCCTCCGGAAACCACAGGGGGGGAGGGTAGCCAGCTCGGCGCCCCCCCAATACCGCTCTACCAAGACGGCTGGTTCCCAAGATCCTATCTCACCTAGACGCCGCAACACGAAAAACCCGGTCTCGTACCCTGAAGAACCTAGTCCTGCACCACGCGCGCACCTTCGAGTACGGCCCCTCCTTCTGGGTGCCCACCTCCCCCTCATCCGCGCCCTCGCTACGGCCACCTGTTTCCACTCACCACCCCTCAACCCTACATCCTCTTGGTGCTCTCTC
>NW_003307612.1:146109-147383 GCF_000143455.1 Volvox carteri f. nagariensis
CGGCGAGCCGCCACAGCGTTTCTTTGTTCTCGTTCTCCCACCGCACCCCCGACCACAAGCGGGCTTGCGTCGCCCTGAAGCGGCTTGTTTCCGCTGAGGAGGAAGGTGCCGTTTCCTGCGGGTCCAACGCTTCTTGCACAAATGCTGCCATCAAGCGTCCCCGTTTCTCCTCGGTGGCCCCGCATTGCAGCTGTGTCGCTAGGCGGACCGTCAGGCGTGTGAGTGGGACGGTTGTTGTGCCGCCCGGTATCTGCCATCCGACCCGCTTTAGGATCATAGCCATCGCCTGAGTGCTGTTGGGGGTGCTTGGAGCCGCCATGTCCCCCGCCGTTGGCATCTCTGGCTGCTGCTGTTGGGGTTGCTGCTCATGCGGCTGCGTCTGTAGCTGTTGCTGCGGCTGTTGCTGCTGTTGCGGCTGCGGCTGATGCTGTGTCTGTAGCTGTGGTTGTGTTTGCAGCTGTTGTGGCTGTACCTGCGGCTGTGGCTGCGGCTGTGGCTGCGGCTGAGGCTGCGGCTGTAGCTGCGGCTGTGGCTGCGGCTGTGGCTGCGGCTGTGGCTGCGGCTGTGGCTGCGGCTGTGGCTGCGGCTGTGGCTGCGGCTGTGGCTGCGGCTGTGGCTGTGACTGCGGCTGTGGCTGCAGCTGTGCCTGCGGCTGGGGTTGCTGTTGCTGTTGGGTTTCCACTGCTCTTGCAGCTTCGAGCCAGGCCGGGTTGATAGCGCCATGTAGCGTCTTGAGGGCTGCCAGGGTCGCTGACCTGTCCCGCGTGGGTGCTGGGGTTGATGGGTCGAGGTGTGACCCATTCGGGCCAGGTCGACCTGGGGAGGGAGGCCACTCGAGTATGCACCACTAGGTCCCAGACCCGCACTAGGTCGCCCACCGTTTGCAGTTTCCTGCATGTAGCGATCCCCACGAAGTGCGTCTCCAGGCCCGGGCGGCGGTTCAAACTGTCTGGGTCTGCCTCGCCGGTATTGGGGAGCAACGGGTTACCCCACAACGCGGTTGCCCAGCACCACGGTCCGGGGGACAGGGGGCTGGTCTCGATATCCCGGAGCGGTGGTAGGTGTCCCAGGGCACCCACAATCCGGCTGATATCCGTGGGTAGATCGCTTCCGCCGAGTCGGGGCCCGGCTTGGCTGGCGGTCGTCAGGGCCCACGGTTGGAAGGCGGGGTGGGTGAGCAGCATATAGGCGGAGAGCGTCCGGACCCAGGGATGGAGACCACCATCTGCCCTCCCGTGCCCCCCGGTACCACCTGTGGTTCCTGCAGCTCCACC
>NW_003307612.1:147634-148600 GCF_000143455.1 Volvox carteri f. nagariensis
GCATTTGACACGCGGTGACTGGTTGTGAGTCGGCCGGCTGTAATTTGATCCCCACGTCTTGGCTCCGGAGCCAGCATTGTAGGGCCTGAGCAACGAAGAGGTAGAGCAAGGGTGCGAGGGGGCACCCTTGCCGTACCCCTGCTTCCATGTTCACCAGCTTCGATTTGTAGCCATTCACCATCGCTCGGGCTCGCGTTTCGCTCAGCAGCAGCCGTACCCAGGCGCAGAGCTGTGGCCCTGCACCCATGGTCTCCATTGCTGCCAGGAGGAACCCACGATCCACCGTGTCATAGGCCTTGGCGAAGTCCAGGAATGCCAGGAGCCCCCGGCGGTTCTGCTTGCGAAGGAGGTGTGACAGGTGACGCAGGAATAGCACACTGGCTCCAATGAGGCGCCTGGGTAGGAAGGCTGATTGCTCGGGGGTTATGACTTGGCCAAGGGCAGGGCCTAGGCGGTTTGCCAGCACTTTGGTAGCAGTCGGTAGTCCGAGCAAAGCAGGGTGATAGGACGGTAGTTGCCAGGGAGTTTGGGGTCGCCTTTTTTGTAGATCACCGTCAGTACCCCCTCCAAGAAGCCCTTCGGCACCTGCCCCGTCAAGCCTATGGCGGTGAGCAGGCCAGCCATGGTGGTGCCAATGGCCGACCAGAATTTCCTGTAGATGTCAGCTGGGATGCCGTCCCACCCCGGGGCCTTGCCAGGCTGGCTTTTCTTAAGAGCCTTTCGTAACTCGGTGGCCGTGATGGTTCTGGATCCCAGCTGTTCATCTGCCTCTGCGGGTAGCGAGATGTTGGCGGCCGCCAGGGATTTTAGCACCTCCTGCTGGGCTTGGGGGCAGATGTAGTTGGGAGCTCGGCTCACTTCACTCCAGAAGTCTGCGACCACCTGGGGAAGCTGGCTAGGATTAGTCACTAGGCGGCCGGACTGGGCTTGCAGGGCGACGGGAGCTGGTTGTTGGTCCGTGCTTTG
>NW_003307612.1:148651-149071 GCF_000143455.1 Volvox carteri f. nagariensis
TAGTTCCCCTTTAGGGGATGAACAAAAAAGGTTCCCCGAAGGGGCCAATCTTTTTGTTCATCCCCTAAAGGGGAACTAAAGGGGATGACAAGGAAAGCGCTGTGAGTGAAGCGCTGTGAGTTTATATTTATATATAACATTCCCGAAGTAGAACTCCGTTAGTGAGCTTCAACGACGGTGCTCCGCAGCTTCGCTGCTCTTCGCCTAGCTTGTATTTTCTACAATGTAGTCACTGAACGACAACTAGACGACTCCGTTAGGGCTACGGCATCCCCCTTAGTCCCCTTCGGTTCTCCCCTTTGGTGATCTAACCCCTTTGGCTCATCCCCTAAAGGGGGAACCGAAGGGAAGTCTTCTTTGTTTTCCCCTTCTTGTTCCCCTTTAGGGGATGCCCATCCCCTTAAGTGAAAACGAAGGGTA
>NW_003307612.1:149121-150217 GCF_000143455.1 Volvox carteri f. nagariensis
GCAGCCGCATCGAAACTGGAGCACTGGAGTTTGGATTAGCCGCGGATGTTCCGATGGCGCTGGATCTGGCTATGGCGGGAGACCACTCAGTATTCAAGATAGCTTTGGTCACCAATCAATTATTCGAGCAACGTCTTCAACTTCCGTCCGTACCGCAGCCGCATGTCGACGTGTTGCGAGGAGCGTTGCGTTGGAGCCTGGTTAATAACGTAATTCTGCCTTACGAGGTTTCAAATCCTTTGCGTATCGCTTTGTTGTCTTCTGGCGCACGCGTCTTAAAAGGGAAGCCGGTAAAATTTAGTGATCCCTTGTCGCCTCAGTTTTACGACGGCGTAGATAAGCAGTTTACATCTGTAGATGCAGCAGTGTTGTCAATCACTGGCGCGTTGTTAGATTTGGCAATTCCAGTAGCGATTAAGTCGGTTAAGGGCTTTGTGGTCGCTAGAGTTCCGGTTGATCACATATCAGGTGCTGATGAAGCGCGCATGAAGTGGTTGCGCAGTCTGCAGGGTAAAGATTGTTTGTTGATGTTGAGTTGTCCTTCTGTTGAGTCTGAGTACCAGTCTTTTATCTGGCTGATTGTATTCACGAATCCGGCTATCAAGCGTGTGATTTTGAAGGATAGCAGCTTAGCTGAGCACTTGCTTTGAATGTGCGTACATGGAGCTTTCCACGGGCATTCACCATCTCGGCTTCGCCCGCTGGGGGGGGGAGTCTGCCGTACGCACGTGTTTTGTTCGGTGCTACAGTCATGTGACGCGACAGCTGTCACGACATTTTAGCGTCACGTTCATTTTACCGTCTTTTATAATCGTCTTAGGTTATAATCGGTGTGAATACGCGAATTTCGTGTATTATCGCGTAAGGTGTTTGGTTTTTATCTTACACTTCGCTGATGGACTTATGGACGAGACGAGAATGTACGCTCGTTCGCGTATGTTTATGTACTTTACTTGTGAATTGTTTATTTCTTGTGTGAATGTTCTGTCACACGGGTTATAAGGTGTTTCACTTTTGTCATTTGTGGACTATACGTCATGGTCGTACTCGAGGCTTATCTTTTGAGGGCCTCCTGTGATCGACATCGTGACTTCGG
>NW_003307612.1:150267-162482 GCF_000143455.1 Volvox carteri f. nagariensis
GGCGGTTTGCCAGCACTTTGGTAGCAGTCGGTAGTCCGAGCAAAGCAGGGTGATAGGACGGTAGTTGCCAGGGAGTTTGGGGTCGCCTTTTTTGTAGATCACCGTCAGTACCCCCTCCAAGAAGCCCTTCGGCACCTGCCCCGTCAAGCCTATGGCGGTGAGCAGGCCAGCCATGGTGGTGCCAATGGCCGACCAGAATTTCCTGTAGATGTCAGCTGGGATGCCGTCCCACCCCGGGGCCTTGCCAGGCTGGCTTTTCTTAAGAGCCTTTCGTAACTCGGTGGCCGTGATGGTTCTGGATCCCAGCTGTTCATCTGCCTCTGCGGGTAGCGAGATGTTGGCGGCCGCCAGGGATTTTAGCACCTCCTGCTGGGCTTGGGGGCAGATGTAGTTGGGAGCTCGGCTCACTTCACTCCAGAAGTCTGCGACCACCTGGGGAAGCTGGCTAGGATTAGTCACTAGGCGGCCGGACTGGGCTTGCAGGGCGACGGGAGCTGGTTGTTGGTCCGTGCTTTGGGACTGGATGAACGCAGTCATGGCTGGGCTCGGCCGCTCCCCTGCCCGTAGCCAGTGTATGCGGGCCTCCATCGCCTCCTTGCTGCAGTCCTCTCGGTGGGCCCGTGCTAGTGCCGCCTGTGCGTCCACCAGTTGCTGTAAGGGCTGCTGTGCTCCGGGATCTGTGTCGACCCTTTGTCGGGCCTGCTGGACTGCTGGAAGGGCTGCTTGTACACGGGCTCCTGGGCGCAGCCTGCGATGTTGTGCTGTTTTGTTGAGCTGATGTGCACGAGTAGCGAGGCGGCGTTTGAAGGCAGGCCACCACTCGATCAGGCCAGCAGGATTGTCCTCCACAGATGGGGCCGCGGCACACTGGTCGGTAATCCAGGCCTCCAGGCTCGTGGCCAGGTCTTCATGCGCCGTGAAGGCCATGCGCACCCGGCGAATGCCCGGGCCCCGCTGTTCAACCCGGCGAGGCAGCAGGTGTAGGACCATCGGCTGGTGATCTGACGGGGTGTGCTGGATAATCTCCGTGCGAGCAACATACGGCATCACGGCTTGATTCACATAAATGCGATCCAGTCGGGAGCCTCCTGGGCGGGGCGCTCGGTAGAGGTGGGTGTAGTCATGGCGCAGGGGATGAAGCTGACGGTGACTATCCATCATGGCTGGCCCAGCTGTGCGGAGCATTTCTGCTATGGGGCCATCTCCCCTCCGCCCATCCTCCCCCGCTGTGGAGTCCAGCGCTGGGTTTTCGACAAAGTTGAAGTCCCCCGCCCATATAAGGGTGGTGTCATTGTTTGTATCTGCCTGCGTGGCCGTTGCTGCCAGGATGTTGCTGATCAGTTCTTGCCTGAGGGCTGCTGCTCTATGAGTAGTGCCGGTGGGGACATAGATGTTGCAGACCTCAATGCAGTGTCCTCCCCAGCGAAGCAGGCAGCTCGTCAGCCGACCCTGTACACTCGGCTTATTAGGCTTGGTCTCCACGGTAGCTGTTAGGCCTTGTCGGACGAGGGTAAGGACGCCCCCCGTGTGGATGGAGTTAGACCACGAGCTGGCCACTACTCGCCAGCCCCGGCTGTGGGCTGTTGCAGCTGCCATGCTTAGCTCGCGTTCAAACAGGGATTGGTGGTGGGCATTGGTGTGGTGGGTTTCCTGCAGGCAGATCACATCCAGCCCCATCTCTATCCACTGTTTGGCCGCTGCATGAATCTTGTCCTTGTGTTTGGCCAGCAGACCCTGCATGTTCTGTGTTGCAATACGAAGTGGCCGTCCCTGCATTGCGCCCTGTTGGCGCTTGATTGTGGTCGTCGCTTCCATCAACAGAGTTGGGTGGGGGTGGCAGTGGGCTGGTCTTTAACACCAGGTTGGGAGGCGGTGGGGAGGTGTTGTACTAGGCTCTGGGATGGGGAGCCCATCGATTCAGCCTCCATAATCGTGTCGTCCCCCTCCACAGCAGCAGTCCCCAGCTCCCTCCCCGAGGCCTGGGTCCCCTGGGTGCCTTCGGCATCTTTCGCCTTCTGCTTTCGGGTAGACTGGATGAGTTCGCTGCGCCTCTCCGCTGCCGACGTTTTATGGATCAGCCGCTTCTGGTCCTTAGTTCGCTGGGCCAGTTCTGCGGATTGTTTGCGGGCTGCTCGGGCTGCAGCTGTTTGCGCCAGAAAGAACGTGCGCCTGGCTTCCCCCGTTAGGTCTGGCCTGCGGATTTTCTTTATTCCTTGGGTCTGGCGGGGCTTGCATGCTTTCCCCTTGTGGAGGTCCGGTGCCGCTGAGGGTGGGGTTAGGTCCAGTGCTACTGCTTCTGGTGCCCCCGGCAGTGCTGCTGTCGCCGGCGCTCCTTCCACGGCCGTGGCCGTGGGTGCGGATGAAATCCCATTGGGGTTCACTGTGGGGGGTGGGATTGGGTCCAGTGCCGCTGCTTCTGGTGCCCCCGGCAGTGCTGCTGCCGCCGGCGCTCCTTCCACGGCCATGGCCGTGGGTGTGGATGAAACCCCATTGGGGTTCGCTGCGGGGGATGTTCTTGCTGCTGCTGGATCCCCCGGTTGTTGTGTGGCCTTTGGTGTATTCCCCCCCATTGGAGCAGGAACATCTGTGGGGGCGTCCTCCTCTCCCCTCAGCTCCGCCAGCACCAAAAAGGGGTTGGTCTCTGCTGGTGCAGCCTTTGCAGCCGTCGCCGGGGTCTTCCTCCCCTTCCTGCCCATCACTGTCCAGCTCGTCTCAGCATCACCTTCACTACTGCCCTGGGGTGGGATAGAGGGGCCACTGCCGCTGTTGTCCCCCTTGCCCCCCCTCACTCCATTCAGCCCGCTGCCATCATCCACCGTCCTTCTGGGCTTGGGGCCGCTGGGGGGTCCCAGAGGGTTAACTCCTGCAGGCCCCCCCTCTGCTGCGCCAGAGCAGTGACCCCTGTCTCTCTGGATGGCATCGAAATCCATCGGGCTCAAGAATCTGGTCAGTCGCCCCTGTACTCCCGTCACCTGCCCACTGTGGCCTGGGCGGGTGCTTGTTGCCGCCCCGTCTCCCCTTTGCTGCTGGGCGAGTGCTGCTCGCGGGGGTGGCTGGGGCATCAGGAAAGGTTCCCCTTCCAGAGGGGTCTTCCTAATCGCTTGAAGGGTGCCCTTCTGGTGGCACGCCTCCGATGGCTCCCCGTATTCAAACGGGAGTTCTCGCGGAAGGCCGCGATTGCTGGTAAGCTCCAGCCTCCACGTGTCGGCCATCGTCGTGGGGGCCAGGAGCGAGAATTCTGTCACGTCCTGGGGACTGGGGTCTGCCCGGTCTGCCCGGGTGAGGAAGTCGGCCGTGCCCTGACAGCTGAGGCCGACCGGGACGCCTCTCACCTCCCACACAATGGGCTTAGCCTGTTGCTGGTTCTTCACCAGCAGCTCCACTTCCATCGGCTCCATGTTCGGGGTCAATTGCACCCCAGGTACGCGCAATCGCCCGTTAACGATGCGCCTGGCCGCTGTCAACGCTGCTAAACCTCCTTTTGGCACAAGGATGGAGAGTTCCATCACAATGTGCCGTTCCCTTCCCATCGGATAAAGCAACCGTTTTTGAATGCGCGGGCCTCCCCAACGGTTGAACTCCTGGTTGCTGCGGAAGATTTGGCCAATTGTTGCCAGAATTTGAAGTCCTAATGGACCGTATATTTGCGCGATGATGTCGCCCGTATCTGAGCCCGCTGGCCACCGGACTGTCACCACGATCGATTCCAGTTCTAGTGTGGCTCTGTAGATAGCCAAGCCTTCATTTGTTCCGTAAAAGCCACTGACGGCCTTTATCTTTTTGGTCGGTATGGATTGCGGTCTCGCGGCTGAGGTCGGCTGGCGGCCATTTTGAACATTGCCGCGGCTAACAGCCACTGCTGGTCGCCTCTGCGACATTTTCAGGCTAATTAGATAACCATAACTACGCTCAAACAATTGAGGTCGCTGTCGGTGGCCACGGCCGCGGTTGGCCGACGGTCATAGTAGCAGCTTAGTCAAGCTATGGTCTCATCCATGTATGTATGTATGTATGTATGTATGTATGTATGTATGTATGTATGTATGTATGTATGTATGTATGTATGTATGTATGTATGTATGTATGTATGTATGTATGTATGTATGTATGTATGTATGTATGTATGTATGTATGTATGACTTAGATTACACTGTGGGCTGCGAGAGCCGGGGGCCGAAGCCGAAACACAGCGCAAGGGTCGGGAGAAACGACGCGCCTGCACCGGGATGTATGTATGTATGTATGTATGTATGTGTTTAAGACATGACCTAGGTCGAAGCCCGCATGTCGTAAACGTTGCATGATGCTTTTCTGGGGCCCCCAATCCGCAGCTATGTGGTGGAGAACAACCGCACCGCCTTCGAAAACATCACCGAGGCCAACATCATGTCGTACTACCTGCCCTTGTCCACATTTCTCCGGGGAGGACACCAAAATTGCGATGTGTACGTTATTGGGTCGTACGACGAAAGCTTTAACGACCCTGACGTCCAGGAATTTATCGCCAGTTTCGTCGCCATGGGCAAGGGCATCATCGTGGTGGGCCCCGATCTCATGCCCAGCAGATTCTACGCGCCGGATACTCCTGCCGTACCTGCCGTACCGAAGCCGCCGGCAGCGCAGGGGGCCGCACAGCCGCAAACACAACCAGATAACAGTGGCCATATGGGCGGTGGGGCATGGGGGAGGCGATCACTAATTGGCCGTTATGACGGCTCTACGAGCAACCTGCTGGGCGCGGGAGCCCCGACCAAGGAGACGACTAAGCAAATGTGGGAGGCGGAAGGCGCCGATGCCGTTGGAAGTGGCTACGTGATTGTACGGCGGTCGTTGCAGACGGGTACCACTAACCTGGCGGTGGGTCGGGTAGCCGCAAGTTCTTATATGAAAGTGTAATGGGTACCGTTTGGATTGGGGATTTTGCGGCCGGTGAAGCCGGTGGGGGGCGCCGTACAGCTGCACGAATGTACGATTGTGTGAAGCTGGGGAACCCGAGGCGCCGCTACAGCCTGGCCGTCCCTGCTACCTCTCTTACCCCCCCGGGGTTTGGGGGCACCCGGATCCTTTTCATCGCCCATGAGTGCCGACTGCTGTGCGAAGTCATATTCGGAGTCAGGACCAGCACCAGCACCAGCACCTCCAAGTGGAATCTATACCCCCAGATCAACGGCGTCATCAACTCCATTTCTGGTCGGCTGCCGGGTGTAGGGTTGTATTATGGGTGTGTAGATTATGTCGGTTACAGAGCAGCCGGTGCCTGTGTGTTGCTTCCTCTCCCTCATACCCTCCCCCCTCCCCCCTTGCCATCTCCCCAGGACTGCCAAAATCCCCATGCAAAAGCCCGACGAGCTCGCTTGCCGCCTTCTCCTCCCGGGCCTCCTCCTGACATTTTTTACCCTCCCGTCATTTCAACCTGTGCCCCACCCGCACAGGTAAACACCCTCGCCGCAAAACTACAGTTTGCCATCTCCAACATTATCAACGACCCAGGCGGCAAACTTTTGCTGTCGGGTTCGCCAGCTGGAAACGGCCTTGTAGCCGCCCAGATTTATCTCTCCTATCTGCTGGGCCAGAGGAACCTAACGTACAACGAACGAACCGATATTCGCGAGACAGTTAGCCAGGTTAAGCTATCCATTCCCGCTGGCACCACCACAGCGGACAATTTGCTTCAATTGCTGTCTGATATTGAGGCAGAAGAGAAGAAGTGGCCAATGTTTCCACCGTTTATACGCCTGAAGCCGCCGTCGCCGCCGCCACAGTACTTTTCACCGCCGCCGAGGGCGCCGCCTCTGTACATATCGCCGCCGCCGGCGCCTGGTGAGTTTCATCATGCCTGGTGCCTCATGCGTCGAGCGTGTGTAGCGTGTTTACGGGTGTTCGATACGTGTACGCTTGTGGTGTGTGTATGCCTGCATTACGCCTCATTGCGTTTGTATGTATGTATGTATGTATGTATGATGTGTGAAACAGGGGGGTGTATCTTCGCCCGTGGCAGCTACCCTGCGAAACCCTGCCTTCCCCGGTATTTCGGGGCACCCTCATCCAGTCACCCTAGTCAACTTCTCAGTGGATCGCTCAGGTTCCGCACCCACCACCAGCATCCAACGGAATCTGCCGGGTCGACAGCGGCCCAACTCCGTTCCTGGTCGGCTCGCAGGTTAACTTTATCCCAGGTCACCACCGTCCATCAACTAGGGGCGCAATGCCTTCCACCATCGGAAGGACTTTGACCCTAACGGGTATCGATCCCGTATGTATGTATGTATGTATGTATGTATGTATGTATGTATGTATGTATGTAAGTGTATGTATGTCTTGTGTGATTCAATGTCTTTATCCAATTGTTCTAATTAATTTGGTATTTGCTCATGATTTGGTATCTCGGAAAGCAACAGGGGTCCCTTTCATGCATACGTACATACAGTCTTGTTGTCGCTGCCCAGCTCCCGAAGGAGAGCCACACATGTACACATCATATCATACACAAACATACAAACAGGCACGCACGCCCTTGCTCTCCCGCCCAAAATCCGCCCATTGCTCCCGACTACCTCGCCCGGGCACGTGTACGATTATTACATGTACGACGAAAAAGCCTTTTTAGGCAGTTCCTGCGGCCCCCGGGGCTCGTGACAGTGAGACGTTTCTCTTCCTCCCCTCAAATTCTCTTAGGGGTTTCCCCTTCCCTCCTCCCCCTCTCAGTTTAATGAACCCTTCCCGCACCCGCTGACCACATCCCCTGCTTGCAGCCAACCTACCTCCCAACGTATCCTACATTGGCTGCTATTGCGAATTTCGGGATAATCGCAAAATAGGCATTCCGCTGGTGTCGAGTCGCCCTGGACTTACCGTCAACATGTGAGTCCTGCTAAGGATACGGCGGAGGGGAAGGAGAATTTCGTTTTGAGTTTTGAGTATTTCAGGGCTTCGTTTTTTGTGCTTTTTGAAACTTGATTGCTTTTTCTTTTTTTCTCACGGTGCATCAGGTAGCCGCAGTCATTTTTCGTGTTCTTCACCTTTTGGGATCCCTTCGACCTCGTCGGTTCAGTAATGATAATGTTCTTCCCAGCTCGTTACTCGTTACTAAGAAGTCACTGTTAACTGCTTAACTGCCCTGCTTAAGTCAACAACGCGCGCGGCGGCCCTGTCCCGCATACAGGTGCTGGAACGTGTCCACATCCGCGCCCAACAACGCCAAGGCCGGCTACCTCCTTGGCTTGCAGCTCACCAACTGTTATGGCACCCCGCTGCCGCCCGCGGGCATCCTATCCTCAAGATTGCCGGACATAGCTTGCGATAAGACCTGTAAAAACCAACCAGGACAGGCCTGCGGCGGCTTCGGAATTCCCGGCCTGCTGCCGGAAGGTGCCGACCCCATCTCCGTGTACATGCTGGTATAGCGCTAATGGGCAATTATGTTTCTACACCCGGTACTTGTATTTGTTATAAAGGAAAATAAAATTGCAAGTACATTTGGATTCAGATTTATAGAAGATCAGGAGCATGTAAGGATGGATCCTGCTGATGACTTTTGATGTAAGCGGAACCTTGAAGAATGGTGCGGTAGAAGATATTTGTGAGTACTTGTAGGCATATGCAAATTATTCATATTGGGTCGGATCGGTTTTGTTTCTTCCCGCGCGAAACCATCTGATCGAGACGCAACACACGAATGATATTTTTCTTTTCATGGTTGCGTGGCCCGATGGAGACTTAGTCAAGCATGAGGTTTCCTGTTGATCATCGTGGGAGGCGGGCCATGAGCTCTGTCTGAATTGGTTTAGACTTCGTCTTGGACTTCCTTAGACTTCCTATCGACCTGTCTCAGAAGACTTGTCTTCCCTCGCTGTACATGCAAGAAGCGCAGCTGCTGAGACAACTCCATATCCTCTACGGAATATAGCAGGTACAGAGCAGAAGGCAGGTGAGCAGGTGAGCAGGTGCATACACCGGAGGCCGCTCATTGCATCCCTGCCTGAACCCCCTCCTCATCTACCGCCAACAGGCGATACCTCAAATACGACTTGTTAACTGCGTGTTATTTCATGCCACGGCATACGCACATGCATATATGTAAGTGTGTGCCGAAACTTAAACTTCGTTGCAGTATTGTGCGTGCGTGCGTGCGTACAGTTTTAATCGACTGTGAGTGTTGGGCATTTTGACGGTGTTGGGCATTTCGACGTTTCGCAAAGCGCCATATGACCTCTAGCACGCATTTAGACATCTAAAAAATATTTCTTTCGTTACTTGTAACATAACTAACGTTTGTGCTTCAGTCCAGGATTGATGGAACGCCTCCCAGATCTCCACAAAACACCCACCACACTTGCAGCCGATGCACAATAGTGAACTATTTGATGATTGTAAAATTATGGTCCCATACGTTACGGGGGTAAACCTCACCCTCATCCATTCGCCGGCCAGGGCAGTCCGTTCGCGGCTACGCGCATTAAGCGATTTTTGCGTGGCTGCGCTAAGGTAGTGGCACGGCACACAGCAGCTATACTCCCGCTGCGTGCCCTTTGACCACTGGTATTGTCGCTGGGACTGTGCAGCTACGGCACGGACGATTAGATCCCCCAAGCGCAGCGGCCAGTCGTTGCGGCTGGTGCGAGGGATATAGCGATGGCGTTGGCTGACATCGAGAGCTTCATTGAACGGGTGCAGCCAGAGTGCTATCCTGCAATTTCGTGGAGCTTTCCATCCGTGACCTTGGAGGGTCACACGTGTCAGGCCCCAACAGTCTAGGACGGTGCACCGCCTCTTCTAGGCGGATGGGCAGTCAGGGCAGCCGTCCACAACTGCGAGTCCTCCAAACGAATAGACTGGCGAAAAGCGACTGCAAATGCCGTATCCCGGCCTAACAAACAAAAGAGTGAGGTTGTCGCATCCTTAAGGCCACGTATAATATTCAACGTCTTTTGGCACACTAAGCGTCTTTTGGTTTTGCGCTATTAGAAACAGTGCGATATTAGAAACGCCAAAAAACGTAAGACGCGAAATGCGGGGAAGACGGGAAGTAGGGAGAAATGCATTAAGTAAAAAATTGGCTTCGCGGCTGTATCCAGTTCTTGTGACTGGGGATGTCTCAGAGGACGCCCGATGTGGGGCTCGAACCCACGACCACAAGGTTAAGAGCCTTGCGCTCTACCGACTGAGCTAACCGGGCCGCAAAGCGATGTACATAAGGAAAGAATTAAAGATCATAACCAAAGGGCAAGAATAAATGCCGATCGTAACAGGCAGCTTTTGCATCCGGGCCATGACGGATATTTTCGTATACTATTCAAAACTTTTCAAATTATCAACACGATAGGTGCATCGGTTACTACAGTAAGGCTACACAGCTATCCACTTGCGCAGAATATTAAGGTAATAAGGTATTACGGTTTAAGGTATACAAGGTCTATTATAGGGTATAAAAGGCATTTCATCGCTTGTTGAGTGCCATGGACTTCTTTCGGTTGCCAGCAATCATTTACTGGTACAGGTGCTCACCGGCGGGCGGACTGTAAATCGCGGACTGTGCCTTCCTCGGTCCGCTTCTTTCTCCCTCTGCCACTCCAAGCAGAAGCGTGCTGCTCTGGCCAAACTCCATATTGCGCTGGCGGCCCCTCACGAACTGGACAACACACGGATCCCCAAAAGGAGCAGACAGGGTTGGAAGATTGCGTAGGACTTCCTGAGGCCTCTTGAGGGCAGTAAGCCCTGCATTAGAAAGACCTTCGCCGGGGTTATAGGAGCCACCTCTGGTCATATGTGCTGGAACTTACACGTCCCTTAGCAGGTCGGGACAGGTGGCCTCCAGCACATCGCCCGGGACGCGAGGCTTGCCCATCCCTAAGAAAGACCCTGCAGGAAGTCCCAATCCCTGTTACTGTGCATACATCTTGTTGAAAAGGGAACCAAAGTCCCTAAAGGGAATGATGACAACCCAGGTGGATGATCCTCGAAATATGCCCTGATCGGTCCTGACGTAGCTGCTTGTGCACAGCTAACAGGAAGCTGTTGTTAGGCCTGTTACTTAAGCTCTGCTAATATTCAATCCACTCACTGGTTCCCCTTGAGCTGGGGAGGATGGAATGGACCGGGTCCTGCTATGTCTGCAAAGCACCTTCTGTGGAGCAGAGTCAGATGGGACCAGGCTCCTGCGCGTTCGCAGTGGCAAGGCGTCAACCAGTGGACCCAAGAGCGGTTGTCCGATGCATAGTAATTTGCAGCTGTGAACATATCTGCCCCAGGTGAATTCGAATTGCGTACATAGATCACAAACGCTGGATGTGTTACATAGGCTTCATGTCACCATTCGTTGTTCATTAACATAATTAGGTGCCGCGGCAAGTCTTGCAGGCCTATCGAGCTACTTCCAGGAGTCTCTCACAAAACCACGTTACCAACAGGCGCGTGCAGGAGACCGTCGTGCTGGGTTTACCTTAACTCGTTTTGTTGCGTTAGGACATGCCGACAAATGCGCTCTTGTGCATCAACATAACGAAAAGTATCCTGTCAGTAAAATCTCGGACGCGTACATACCGTAATGAAAAGACGGGAATCTGATTCTTAAGCTAAAATTACACCCTAGATAGATGCACCTGTTGTGATTATAATACTATGATTGGTGCAAGTACGGCGCGCCGAGCAAACGTTGGACGAGTGCACGAAGACAAGGCAGGGTACAAGGCAAAAGCTGCTGCCATTGCCGGGCCTACTTTGATTAACTCACTTGAATCTCCATTCCTCAAAGATCGCATATCTTCTATCCATTGGAGCTGCTTTACGCAAGGTTACTTTGTATTACCTTACCGGTTCCGCCCGACGGGAGCTCAGGTTCATTTTGTAAAGCACAAGAATTTATTGATTGTTTGCCCAGCTACACGCCATTACCTCTCGTCAATCCGTCAGAGTAGCCCTCCCGTCAGGCCCGTCGCGCGAAAGCTCGCCTCTTTTTCGATACACAGACAAACAATATTGCATGTAGGCTTTTACGTTATAGGCATATTTTGATGTCTGAAACGCTGAGCTTCTTGAGGTCGTGACACTTGTTTAGATACTGGAGGAAGTATTCAACTAGGCAAACAGCTGGCAGTACCCGGTAAGTACTGCTCTTTTGCCAGGAAGCAGCTTTGAGTTGCTTGCCGGGTTGCGATTTCTGAGGATTACGCATAATCCAACGGCAGAGCCCCGCGTAATCGTTCACACTCTAAGCTTAACGTGCAGAGTATATATATTCAATTGATGAAGTCTGTCAAGTCAGTTGGGATTAGCCGTTTTCGCACTTGGGTATCTGGTCGTTGCCGCCAACAGATACTGCTCTCGGTACCTCCATCCATGCTCTTCTTATCGTCCAAGTCATCAAATCTTTTGCCCTTCCTATGCTTACCACTTTCTCCCCTCCAGCTCTCATGGACGACCTCCACGAGTTCGACGGTTTGCTAGACTACCTTGCCGCCAGCTCCGACCAACGCCTACAGCAGCAACGCCTCGACACACCAACTCTTAGCCTCCCTGACACGCGGCTCCAGCAGCAGCAAGGCATGATGCCTGCCGGTATCATGCCGCTTCCTACAGCCCCACCCGGCGGCATGCAGACCGCACACGTTGGCGGCCTGCCGCACGGCTTGCCGGGCGTTGGCGGCCTCCTCCCAGGCGCCACCGCTGCCACCATGCCTGGTGCCACACCTGCTTTGGCCAATATGGCGCCCACCATGGCGCCCACGTCCACCCTCCTCCCCGGCATACCGCACCCCGCACAGCAGCTGCCCCAGTCGGCAGCCCTGGGCCTTGCAGGCATGCAGGCGCCGGCGGCGGCGGCCGGCGGCTCCGCTGGCGGGGGCCTCCTGGGCACCTCATTCGGGGCCGCTGCCATGCCAGGACTGGGCCACATGGGAACCCTGGGCGGGCTAGGAACTCTAGGCGGCTTGGGAAACATGGGCGCGTTGACGGGGGCTGGAGGGCTCAGCCATTTGGATGCATTGTTAGGCCTGCAAGGTGCCATTGGGCCGGGAGCCGCCGCCGGCTTGTTGTCACGTGGGTCTATCACCACCGCTGCCGGTGGCGGCGGCCTCGGCATGCCTGTCGGCATCGGTGTTGCGCCCGGAGTCGGCGGTGCAGCGGCGGCGGTCGCCGCCCTGCATGGCGGCTACGCCGGCGCATTTGGAACCCAGGGCGCTGCCGCCGCTGGCGCGGCGGCACAGCTGCCGAACGTTACC